>NC_038253.2:25399762-25424602 GCF_000004515.6 Glycine max
TGAACAGAAACGTAAATGAAAGTAGAAGAAGAAGCAAGAATGAACTCGTAATTAGAAGCAGAAAACGGAAATTTGCATTAAGAACGAAAACTGTAACAAGGGCACAGAAAAACGTGAAAACCTAAAACCAAAGCTCTGAATAATGAAAATAGCATAGCAGAATAGAATGCCCTGCACGAATCCCAAGGCAACTATTTAAAAAGAGTCACTCAGAGTCACTGGGCCCTATTACAATACTCTGGCCCAAAACGAAATAAACACTGAACAGCATAAAATAAAATTGCGAAATTTCCTAATTAGAAATTAACTAAGGTAAGCGCTGCTTTATTTGCCCTCTTCAAGTCCACAACCAAAATCCGAATTAAGCCCAATGTTTCATTTATTCCTGAAATTAGATTAAAAACATCAAATTAGCTAAATGAGCCCAAATAATAAAACTGCCTAATTAATTGATAATTAAGACCAATCAATAATTAAAATGGTGCAAAAAGGGTTTAGAAAATAGAAGAAAATGATGGCACATCAGTGTCCAAACTGAATTTGGATACTCAGCCGCATCCTAGGCCATACAGACTTTAGTGGCTTAGTGAAGATGAAGAGGTAAAGGTAACTTAGCAGGTTGAGGTGTGTCTCACCATTGGAAGATACAATGATAGGGTGTTGTGTGATGTGGTTCCAATGGAGGTGACTCATATATTGTTGAGAAGACCATGACAATATGACATCAAAGCAATGCATGATGGGTTCGCCAACAAGATTTCTTTCTAGCACCATGACCAAAAGATTATTCTTAAACCTCTATCCCCTAAAGAAGTGTGTTATGACAAAATCAAAATAAGAGAAAAGAGAGAACAAGAGAAAGAAAAGAATGAGGTACCAAAGAGGAATAGGAAAAAGAAGAGTGATTCACCTGAGAGAAAGAGTGATACACATGAGAGAAAATTTAATTGCTTAGCAAAGGCAACTGAAGTGAGGAAAGTGTTACTTGCTCGTGAGCCACTCTATCTACTGTATTGCAAAGACGGTAAAATTTATACTGATAATTATAATGAGTTAACTATTTCTGTTTCTCCTAGTGTTGAACCCTTATTATAGGAATTTAAAGATGTCTTTCCCAAGGAGATTCCTCATGGACTGCCACCTTCAAGAGGCATAGAACATCAAACTGACCTCCTTCCGGGAGCTTCGTTGCCTAACAGGCCAGCTTACAAAAGAAATCCCCAATAGACTCAGCATAAGGATGCACAGGCTAAAGTTGAGTATGTGAAAAGATTGCATGAACAAGTGAAGGCTCAAATTTCAAAGAAGAATGAAAGCAATGCCAAGCAAGCCAACAAGAACAGGAAGGAAGTGGTACTTGAACCCAGTGATGATTCTAGACCAAACTATTTTAAAGGCCCATGTCTATTTTTGTCTTTTCGTTCAGATACTCTGGGTTCCTTGTTGAACCAATCTCAAACTTATCAAGGTAACCCTTGTAGCATTTACCCTGACTTATCATCCCTCTTTGGAATTAATTGTTGCTGAAGGCCCAGACTAATTTGAAGGCTCATGCCAAATATGTTCTATTTTTTTATTTATAATTTGTTTTCATTGTAATTTTTCCCCAAACTGTTTTAAAGGCCCATGTCTATTTCTATCTTTTCATTCAGATACTCTGGGTTCCTTGTTGAACCAATCTCAGACTTATCAAGGTAACCCTTGTAGCATTTACCCTGACTTATCTTCCCTCTTTGGAAGTGGCGTCATCCAAAACTCTATAACCTATATCAAGCGATCCTCTCCTAGTAAGGATCACATCAAGTTTCCTCTAGTCGATGTATTAATCATCCTCCTACAATCTTTGGTGATTCCTTTCATGAACATTGAAATTTGCATGAATGGGTTGTATCCATGACAAGGGTAACTCCTTAGGAGGGCTTTGTATCTCTCCCATGCATCAAATAGTGATTCAGTTAGAACTTGTTTGAAGTTGACGACATGCTCCTCGATAGCTTCAATTCTAGACTAGGGGAAGAAGTAGTTGAGGAAAATAAAGCTTTTCCCCCCAAAGAGAAGTGAAATAGTAAGAGTTTAATATGTTCATCCTTAAAACATGGCAGCTTTACCGATACACATAATTGTAGAAATCTTGCGAGATGAGCATGGGGTCCTCAATCCTTGCTCCCATGAATTGGTTGTGGTTGAGGTTGTTGTCCCTACTAGAAAAGTGACATTCAAAGAAAGTTATAATTTCCATTCAAAGATAGTTTTGGAACTGTGTTTGAAGCCAATGACGTTAAAAGTAATTGACGGACGACGACAGTTGTGAAAAAAACTTAGAAAATGTGTCTCTTCTTAGACGATTCTTACCTGAGAACCATCTTAGAGTGACTTAGCATAGGCACATTCTAAGACGGTTTTTATCTAAGAACCGTCTTAGAAGAGACACATTCTAAGACAATTCTTAGCTAAGAATCATCTTAGAATGACTTAGCATAGACACATTCTAAGATAGTTCTTACCTAAGTAAGACGGTTCTTACCTGAGAACCGTCTTAGAATGACTTAGCATAGACACATTTTAAGACGGTTTTTAGCCAAGAACTGTTTTAGAATGTGTCTCTTCTAAGACGATTTTTACTTGAGAACCGTCTTGGAATGGTTTACCATAGGCACATTCTAAGACAGTTTTTAGCCAAGAATCATCTTAGAATGTGCCTCTTCTAAGATGATTATTACCTAAGAACCATCTTAGAATGACTTAGCATAGACACATTTTAAGACGGTTTTTAGACAAGAACCGTCTTAGAATGTGCCTCTTCTAAGACGATTCTTACCTGTTGTCATACCCTAATTACGTCCGGGGACCATTGTTTGTTGGCATACTAATTTCGCTTGACCACCTCACAATGTTTAACACCCATCGTTGTGGAATCCGTAAAGTTCCAAGATGTTTCGAGAAGAAACCGATCAAAAACACGAAAATGGGAGTGTATTTAGAAAAATCAGGTGTGTGTAAATAAACTGTTACACTCTAATTTCATCTGAGGACCATTGTTGATCGCTTCGGAAGGATTAACACTCATCACCATGAAATCCGTAAAGTTTCATGAGATTTTGGAAACATAACGGTCAAAAACACAAAAATGGGGGGTGAACTTATCAAGATAGGGGTGTAAATAGCAATTCACTGGATGGCAAGCTCCTCCACGTTGTTGAAAAATGGTTTTCGGGGCTTCCGTGGCTTCCATAAAATTTCCGAAAGCCTTGGGTAAGCATATTTCACTTAACATTGGTGAAAGGGAAGATAAAAAAAGATGAAAATCAAATCCGAAACAATTCCATAAGGCTTCCATAACTTTTCGGTAAAGTACGAAAAGGCGGTGAACTTAGTAATTGGGGTGCGCTTAGAAATAATCTTCAAGAAGCCTCTGGGCGGCAAGCACCTGTCTTTTTCCCTATAAATAGGGGAGGGGGCTGTTTCAAAAATGTTCATGACCCCTAAGCTATGCATTTCGACTATTTTGAAAAAAAAAACATGTTTTCATGAAGAAAAATCGAGTCAAAGTGCTTCCATAACGCTTCCGTAACGCTTCCGTAAGCGATTATGTGGAAATTATTCATCGTTCTTTGTCGTTCTTCAGTCTTCAACCGGTAAGTTCCCGAAATTGAATCTTTCAATTCATTCTATGCACCCTTAGTGGTCCCTACTTGTTTTGTGTATTTTCACTTTAATTTCGCTTACTTTCAGTTTTCTTTTCTTCCACTTCAACGAGCTTTTATCTGTTTATTTAAGCCATTTTCTCACCTAATAAATGATAAAATGAATTTCAACCGATCATTTGTATTGTACTCTCGTTTAATCACTGTTAAAACAAAAATCTAACCGATCATGCTGTAACCTCGGTTAAACCCAAAAAATCAAAATAATAATAAAATAATCAAAATATATTGAAAAAAAATAATAAAATAATCAAGAAAAATCAATCAGACGTTTTTCTTTGAAAGTTTTTCATTGAATTAATTGACTAATAATCAAAGTGAAACCAAGGCTAAAATCAACTCACAAATCAAGCTTTGTCCGCAAAAATAACTAAAAACCGTTTTAAGGTCCAACGCCTTAAACGCTCCTCTTTGCTTTTATCGATTAACATGGACCGTTCAAAAGCATAAAATCAACATGTAACTTTACCAGTTTTGCAAGAACTACGTAGGTCTGATTTCCTCATCGCAATTAAGGATACATAGGAGCAAAAGCCCCACTTTTGTCGACCACCCCAAGAGATCGTTAATGGTCCAACACCTTAACGTTTCTCTCCTTTCAAAAACCAAGAGATCGTTAATGGTCCAACACCTTAATGTTTCTCTCCTTTCAAAACCAAGAGATCGTTAATGGTCCAACGCCTTAACTTTTCTCTCCTTTCCAAAAATCAAAAGATCGTTTAATGGTCCAACGCCTTAAACGACTTTTGTTCGGTTAAAATATATCTTGCAAAAAAAGATAAAAACAACTTAACCAACGTTCAGTTCTCAAAGAACTACATATGTCTGATTTCCTCATCGCAATTGAGGATACGTAGGAGCGAGGGAAACACCCTTGTCGACCATAAAAAGATAAAAAATACAAAAAACATAAAAAGCATAAAAACACAAAAAGACATAAAAAAAGGGAAAATAAAACATTTTGAAGTCATATTTGCACACTTGGTTAAAGGCTGTCGTCCCTTGTGACAGATGCATGAGGTGCTAATACCTTCCCCGTGCGTAAAAACAACTCCCGAACCTTTCACGATTAAAGTTTGTAGACCACACCTTTTCAGTTTTTCCGACGTTTTCCTCAAATAAACGTTGGTGGCGACTCCACACATTTTCCTTTCTTGGAAGACGCACTCGTGAGCCCCGCATCGCCCTCCCGCCGAAGGGTAGGTTGCGACAGTTGGCGACTTCGCTGGGGACTGTTGTTAGAGAGTTAGGCCTATTAATCTTTTGTGCAAAAGGTATGTTTTCCCTTTCATCGGTTTCCCTTTTCCTTTATGTTCTTGTATAAACTTCTTCGATGCTTTAAGCGTGTTTTAATGTAAGCATGTGATAAATATGTATTCATTTGATGCAAACAACACCAACACCTTTTTTGCACACACGGTGAGTTGAAAAGGGGCCCTATACCCGGGTCCATGGGAACATAAGGAGTAGAGGTGAATCTGTGGTCATGCTAGGTCTCCGACTTGCTTGATAACAGTGAACCCCCATCTAGAGTTTTTCTCTTTGATAACATATTGTTGCTGGTAGTCACTACTGCCGCAATATGTTTGTTGAAGGGGATGATACCTCTAGAAACCATCAAGAGAGATATGACCACCTTGGGAATTATCACTAAAAGCCTTTTAGTTCCTCCCGTTTAGGTCCCTAAAATAGGGGCACAAAGTGAACACGCTGCGTGCCTTTTTAACACTGCCATGCATATAACCTAAATGTCATGTACGCCTTTGCTGTATGATTATTTGAGGATATTGCCATGTTGTGTACATCCCCCTGCTGCACTTTTGCGCATCTGCATCATGTCGTCACGCATGCGTTGTATGTTGGTCTCGTCTTTTGTCACAGGAAGCCGGAAGGTCCATATCACCTTCTTAACTGCACACATGGGGCACTATGCCCCCGAATGCGCAAGTAAGAAGAGATAATTTTCTAGGCTCTCGTGTCCGTAAATGCATTCATATCATGCATCGCATAAGCATCTCTTCATGGAATCATAATGAACATATCGTTCCTGCATTTGTCTGTTATCATATTCCAGCATCACATTTTGCATGAGTCATTGCATCATCATGCATATGCATTCAACATACTTTTTGTTCTACAAACTGCATACCTTTTGTTTTCATGTTTGCTCATGCATGATCCTTGGGTTTTCCTCTGCAAAACAAAAACAAAAAAAGGAAGCGTGAAAATTCACACTACATTCTTAGTTGCATGTGTTAGGTACCATGAGCCAACCATGTTGGGATCATAAACCCATTTCTAAAAAAAAAACAACAAAACAAAATGATTGAGCATGGTACCTAATGCGTGGTTAACTAGGAAATGATGTTTCATCGGACATCTCAATCTCATAATTACATTTTCCATGCATAACATACGTATTCCCGAGTCTTTCATCTCTATGAAATGTTGTCGAGTATTGGCGATCAAAATTGCCATTCCTTGGGTTATGGGGTTGAACCAAGCTCATGCTTTTACAAAAAGGTTCATCAAGTCAAGTTGAAGCATCAAAGTAACCATCTTGCAAAAATTAGGGCAAAAGATGGATCGAGTTACATCGCTGCTTCGTCTACTGCCAAACACATTTAGGACTATTGATGTCCTTGTTACTTCCCGTTTCACCTTGACAAAGATGTCATGGACCATGTTGAAAATCTAAATTGATTCAACCCCATGTCCTGCGTAAAAATTTGCAATACTTCAACTGTGCATCATTCGCATACATCCATGCTTTTCATTGGTTGCATTGCTGATTGCATTCTTTCCTTGAAAAAAAATGAACTTAATCATTGTTATCAAAAGGAAAGAACACGCTTTACGGTGCCCTTACCGAACCCGTGCTAGAGCTAGAGTAATGGATGAAGTAGAGGAGGTGCAAGAGTAGATGAAGGCCGACATGGAGGCCATGAAAGAGCAAATGGCCACAATGATGGAGGCCATGATGAGCATGAAGAAGATAATGGAAGCCAATGCGGTTGCAATTGCCGCTACCAGCATTGTTGCTAAGGTGAACCCGATGCCCCCATCTGGCCTCAACCAAATGAATCATCCAACCTCAGATATGGTAGGCAAAGATTTGGGAAGTACGGGCGGCCCCCATTATGCGCAAATTCAAAACAAGCACGCCTTCCCGCCATATGGTTTGCCTCCCAATTATACACCACCCAATGTGGCGTACACTCCCAATGAGAATGTCAATAACTCCACTCCGATACTCATTGAGAGCCAATAACCTCAATCTAATCATGCACATGTCTCTCAACCCATGGGGGAGACACATGAAATACCCCACCACAATTTAGCCAACTTTGAGCCTTGCCTCGGATATGCCATTGAAGGGAAAGCAGTTGGTGGTATACCCTTGCAAAACACTTTGGAGGGCCCTCAGTATCACCCACAACCACACCCCTTGCATTCCACAGTGGGTAAAAACCCTCATGCTAAGGCAGAAATGGGAGAAGTTGGATCATCTAGAGGAAAGGCTTAGGGTCGTTGAAGGAGGCAGAGATTATGCCTTTACTGACGTAGAAGAGTTGTTCCTAGTACCCAAACATGGTCATTCCCAAGTTCAAGGTGCCGGACTTTGACAAGTACAAGGAGACTACTTGCCCCAAGAACCATCTAAAGATGTATTGTTGGAAGATGGGGGCATACGTAAAAGATGAGAAACTGCTGATACATTTCTTCCAAGAAAGTCTTACTGGGGTAGCTGTTACCTGGTACACTAACTTGGAACCTTCCTGAGTCCATTCTTGGAAAGACCTAATGGTTGCCTTCGTTGGGAAGTATCAGTACAATTCTGATATGGCTCCGGATAGGATGCAACTACAGAACATGTGCAAAAAGGGGCATGAATCTTTCAAAGAATACGCCCAAAGGTGGAGAGACCTGGCAGCTCAAGTGGCACCTCCAATGATGGAGAAAGAGATGATCACAATAATAGTAGACACATTACCAGTGTTTTACTATGAAAAATGATGGGGTACGCACCTTCAAGCTTTGCAGATTTGGTCTTCATCGGGGAAAGGATCGAAGCGGGTTTGAAAAGAGGAAAATTTGATCATCCTGCTTTGATGAATGAGAAAATTGGGGCAAATGAAGAGGATGAGAATGAGGAAGGAACCCATGTTGTGGCTGCCATTCCTACATGGCCAAACTTCCTACCAACCCAAAAATGTCATCGCTCAGCCAATATCGACCCTTCTTATTACCCATCACCCAATCATCCACAAAAGTCATCCCCAAATCAGCCACAAGGCATGCCTGCTTACCACACGCCCAATGCCCAAACACCACCTATAGCGCAAACCAAAAAGGAATTTTGCCGCAAAAAGCCTGTAGGATTCACCCCAAATTCCGGTGCCATATGCTAACTTGCTCCCATATCTACTTGATAATGCAATGGTAGCCATAATCGCTGCCAGGGTTCCTCAACCTCCATTTTTTCGAGGATACGACTCGAACGCAACATGTGCATATCATGGAGGAGTTCCTGGGCATTCCATTGAACACTGTATGACCTTGAAGCGTAAGGTGCAAAGTCTAATTGATGCAAGCTGGCTGAAATTTGAGGAGAACTGCTCGTGAATCCTAACATTGACAAGCGACACCACACATGGGGCAATTTTGGAAGTTGTTGTTAGATGTCTCTAATGACTCATTAGGATTTTCAAGTTTATGCCATTATTGTAAACCACAGTTACAATGCTAAATAAAATGGATAAATTTGACACCTTTGTCCCTCATCCTCTCGTAATTACATCTTTGCTTCGACTGGAATGTGGGTGCAAGCCATTGGTTTGTTTGCTCAAGCGACCTGTGCTCCTAAGTTTTTTGACTTCCAAGATTTTTCAATCAGAGATTACTCGTTCTGCGCGTCAGTGGGGGTGCCGTAAAATGACGAGTAAAGTTCAAAACAATAAGTTTCAAAATAAAAGAAAAAAAACATTTGATTGACTGTGTCTCAAATAAAGTACAGACATTCATGTGACCTCATTTTATCATTCTTGAAAGTTTGTCTTTTTTGAGAGAGAATGTGAGTTATCAAGAATAGGAATCATTTTACTTAATCTGTCAATTGAAAAAAAAATCCTTCAAATGTTTCTTGTCCTTGAAAAATCATTTTTGAGAACCTGCACAGTTTCTTCCTTGCTACAAGGTCATGACAAAAGACAAGGTTGATACCTCAAAGCCCTACACTGGGGCAATGAAGGGCACCGTGCATGAGCCTCAAGCGAACCCAGGGGCAGATCAAAAGTACTCACCCGTCGATGTTTTTAAACAAAAAAAAAGGGACAAACCCTGGGATTTCAATGGATTGAATAAACATCAAACGGCTCCATTGTCGTCACTCCAAAATGGTCAAGTGACTAAGTCAAATAGAACATACACTCTGAGGGAGTTCTCGGAGAGATTTGCAAAAGATAGGATAAGGTTGCATGAATTATCACCTCTTTCAAAAGGACAGTCAATCTGTGTTTTCCAAAAAAATCAAATCAAAATCAAAATCACAAAATAGAGAAAGAATGTCATGAACATTGTACAAATTTCCATTACATTGCATTGTTGCATACGAAGTCCGCATTTACCGCATTTCAAGACAAAGGTTGCATGCATCTGCATCCCTAAAAATCATGTTAACTGCATATATTTCCAAAATCTAATGTCCCAACTTTTAAGTTGGGGATGAGAGGCCCTTTCGATGAGTCAATCTTTTGCTTTCTCATAGGGGTGGACCCGTCAGAACTATAACCTATTGCCTTTAGAGGACTACACGTCCTCGCCTTCAGATGACTAAATGTCCTCGCCTTCAGAAGGATACACACCCTCACCTTTAGAGGACTACACGTCCTCGCCTTGAGAGGGCTGCACGCCCACGCATTGAGAGGGCTGCAAGTCCTCGCCTTCAGAGGGCTTCACGCCCTCGCCTTCAGAGGACTACACGTCCTTGCCTTCAGACGACTACATGTCCTCGCCTTCACAAGGCTACATGTCCCAGCCTTAAGAGGACAGCACGTCCTCGTCTTTAGAGGGCTACGCGCCCTCGCCTTCAGAGGACAACGCGTCTTAACCTTGAGAGGGTTGCACGCCCTAGCCATGAGAGGGCTGCAAGTCCTCGCCTTCAGAGGGCTTCACGCCCTCGCCTTCAAAGGACTACACGTCCTCGCCTTCAGAGGGCTGCACGCCCTCGCCTTCAGAGGACGACACGTCCTCGCCTTTAGAGGACTACACGTCCTCGCCTTCATAGGACTACATGTCTTTGCCTTCAGAGGATAGCGCATCCTCGCCTTCAGAGGACTGCACGTCCTTGTCTTTAGAGGGCTACACGCCCACGCCTTCAGAGGACTACACGTCCTCGCCTTAAGAGGACAACATGTCCTCGCCTTCACAGGACTACATGTCCTCGCCTTCAGAGGACAGCACGTCCTCGCCTTTAGAGGACTGCACGTCCTCGCCTTTAGAGGCCTACACGCCCTCCCCTTCAAAGGACTACACGTCCTCGCCTTCAGAGGGCTGCACGCCCTCGCCTTCAGAGGGCTAAAAGTCCTCGTCTTCAGAGGGCTTCACGCCATCGCCTTCAGAGGACTACACATCCTCGCCTATAGAGGACTACACGTCCTCGCCTTCACAGGACTACATGTCCTTGCCATCAGAGGAAAGCACGTCCTCGCCTTCATAGGACTGCACGTCCTCGTCTTTAGAGGGCTTCGCGCCCTCGCCTTTAGAGGATTACACGTCCTCGCCTTAAGAGGGCTGCACGCCCTGGCCTTGAGAGGGCTGTAAGTCATCGCCTTTAGAGGGCTTCACACCCTTGCCTTCAGAGGACTACACGTCCTCGCCTTCAGAGGGCTACACGTCCTCGCCTTCAGAGGACTACACGTCATCGCCTTCAGAGGACTACACGTCCTCGCCTTCAGAGGGCTGCACGCCCTCGCCTTCAGAGGACTACTCGACTTCAGAGGACTGCATGTCCTCATCTTTAGAGGGCCACACGCCTTCACCGTCAGAGGACTACACGTCCTCGCCATCAAGGGACTACACGTCCTCGCTTCACAGGACTACATGTCCTTGCCTTCAGAGGACAACACATCCTTGTCTTCAGAGGATTACGCGTCCTCACCTTGAGTGGGCAGCACGCCCTGGCCTTGAGAGGGCTGCAAGTGCACGCCTTCAGAGGGCTCCACGCACTCGCCTTCAGAGGAATACACGTCCTCGCCTTCAGAGGGCTACACGCCCTCACCATCAGAGGACTTCCCGTCCTCGCCTTCAGAAGGCTGCATGCCCTCACCTTCAGAGGACTACACGTCCTCGCCTTCAGAGAACTACACGTCCTCACCTTCATAGGACTACATGTACTTGCCTTTAGAGGATAGCTCGTCTTGGCCTTTAGAGGACTGCACGTCCTCATATTTAGAGGGCTACACACCCTCACCTTCCGAGGACTACAAGTCCTCACCTTCAGAGGGCTTCAAACCCTCGCCTTCAGAGGACAACACGTCCTCGTTTTCAGAGGGTTGCACGCCCTCGCCTTCAGAGGACTACACGTCCTCGCCTTCACAGGACTTCATGTCCTTACCTTCAGAGGATAGCACGTCCTCTCCATCAGAAGACTGCATGTCCACGTCTTTAGAAGGCTACACATCCTCAACTTTAGAGGACTACGGGTCCTCGCCATCAGAGGGCTACACGCCTACGCTTTCATAGGGCTACACGCCGTCGCTTTCAAAGGGCTACACGCCTTCGCTTTCAGGGGGCTGCACGCCCTCGCCATCAGAGGACTACACGTCCTCGCCTTCAGAGGGCTGCACGCCCTCGCCTTCGGAGGACTACACGTCCTCTCCTTCAGAGGACTATATGTCTTCGCCATTAGAGGGCTGCACACCCTCACCTTCAGAGGACTACATGTCCTCGCCTTCAGAAAGCTACACGCCCTCGCTTTCAGAGGGCTACATGCCCTCACCTTGAAAGGGCTACACGTCCTCACATTTAGAGGGTTGCATGCCCTCGCCTTCAAAGGACTACACGTCCTCGCCTTCACAAGACTACATGTCCTTGCCATTAGAAGACAACACATCCTCGCCTTCATAGGACTGCACGTCCTCGTCTTCAGAGGACTACGCGCCCTTGCCTTTAGAGGATTACGTGTCCTCGCCTTAAGTGGGCTGCACGCCTTGGCCTTGAGAGGGCTGTAAGTCCTCGCCTTTAGAGGACTACACGTCCTCGCCTTCATAGGACTACATGTCCTTGCCTTTAGAGAATACCACATCCTCGCCATCCCAGGACTACCTGTCCATGCCTTCAGAGGATAGCACGTCCTCGCCTTCAGAGGACTGCATGTCCACGACTTTAGAGGGCTACACGCCCTCGCCTTCGAAGCACTACATGCCCTCGCCTTCAGAGGACTACTCATCCTCACCTTTAGAGGACTACAGGTCCTCGCCAATAGAGGGCTACACACCCTCGCTTTCAGAGGGCTACACGTCCTCGCCTTCAGAGGACTTGCACGCCCTCGCCTTCAGAAGACTACACGTCCTCGCCTTCAGAGGACTGCACGTCCTCACCTTCATAGGACTACATGTCCTTGCCTTCAGAGGATAGCACGTCCTCATCTTTAGAGGGCTACATTCCCTCACCTTCATAGGACTACACGTCCTCGGCTTCGCAGGACTACATGTCCTTGCCTTCAAAGGACAGCACATCCTAGCCTTCAGAGGACTGCACGTCCTCGTCTTTAGAGGGCTACACGCCCTCGCCTTCAGAGGACTACAAGTCCTTGCCTTCAGAGGGCTTCACGTCCTCTCCATCAGAGGACTACAAGTTCTTGCTTTCAGAGGGCTTCACGCCCTCGCCTTAAGAGGACTGCATGTCCATGTCTTTATAGGGCTACACGCCCACGCCTTCAGAGGACTACACGCCCTCCCCTTCAGAGGACTACACATCCTTACATTTAGAGGACTACAGGTCCTCGCCATCAGAGGGCTACACGCCTACGCTTTCAGAGGGCTACACGCCTTCGCTTTCAGAGGGCTACACGCCCTCGCTTTCCGAGGGCTACACGCCATCGCCTTCACAGGACTACACGGCCTCACCTTCAGAAGGCTGCACGCCCTCGCCTTCAGACGACTACACGTCCTCGCCATCGGAGGACTATATGTCCTCGCCATTAGAGGGCTGCATGGCCTCACCATCAGAGGACTACACGTCCTCGCCTTTAGAGGGCTACACGCCCTCGCCTTTAGAGGACTTCACGTCCTCGCCTTCATAGTACTACATGTTCTTGCCTTCAGTGGAAAGCACGCCCTCGCATTCATAGGACTGCACGTCCTCATCTTTAGAGAGCTACGCGCCCTAGCCTTCAGAGGATTACGCGTCCTCGCCTTAAGAGGGCTGCACGGCCTGGCCTTGAGAAGGCTGTAAATCCTTGCCTTCTAAGGACTACACGCCCTCGCCTTCAGAGGACTACACATCCTCATCTTTAGAGGACTACACCTCCTTGCCATCAGAGGGCTACACGCCTCCACTTTCAGAGGGCTACACGCCTTCGCTTTCAGAGGGCTACACGCCCTCGCTTTCAGAGGGCTACACGTCGTCGCCTTCAGTGGGCTGGACGCCCTCGCCTTCAGGGGACTACACGTCCTCGCCTTAAGAGGACTACACGTCCTCACCTTCATAGGACTACATGTCCTTGCCTTCAGAGGACAACATGTTCTCATCTTTAGAGGGCTACACGCCCTCGCCTTCCGAGGACTACATGTCCTCGCCTTCACAGGACTTCATGTCCTTGCCTTCAAAGGATAGCACATTCTCGCCTTTAGAGGACTGCATGTCCTCGTCTTTAGAGGGCTGCACACCCTCGACTTCGGAGGACTACAAGTCCTCGGCTTCAGAGGGCTTCACGTCCTCGCCTTCAGAGGACTACACGTCCTCCCATTCAGAGGGATGCACGCCCTCGCCTTTAGAGGGCTACACGCCCTCGCCTTCAGACGACTTCACGTCCTCGCCTTCATAGGACTACATGACCCTGCCTTCAGTGGAAACCACACCCTCGCATTTATAGGACTGCACGTCCTCGCTTTTAGAGAGCTACGAGCCCTTGCCTTCAGAGGATTACGCGTCCTCGCTTTCAAAGGGCTACACATCGTCGCCTTCAGTGGGCTGGACGCCCTCGCCTTCAGAGGACTCCATGTCCTCGCCTTCAGAGGACTACACGTCCTCACTTTCATAGGACTACATGTCCTTGCCTTCAGAGGATAGCACGTCCTCGCCTTCAGAGGACAGCATATCCTCATCTTTAGAGGCCTAGACGCCTTCGCCTTCCGAGGACTACATGTCCTCGCCTTCGCAGGACTTCATGTCCTTGCCTTCAAAGGATATCACATCCTCGCCTTTAGAGGACTGCACGTCCTCGTCTTTAGAGGGCTACATGCCCTCGCCTTCGGAGGACTACAAGACCTTGGCTTCAAAGGGCTTCACGTGCTCGCCTTTAGAGGACTACACGTCCTCCCATTCAGAGGGCTGCACGCCCTCGCCTTCAGAGGGCTACACGTCCTCGCCTTCACAGGACTACATGTCCTTGCCTTCAGAGGATAGCACGTCATCATTTTCAGAGGACTGAATGTGATGCAATCCTACCCCCCAAAGGTATTGGATAGAAGACTCCCAGAGGCTTGGGCTAGAGCTACTAAAGAAGGCCCTAGGGTTCTCATGAACCTTAGGGTAGATTTTTGAGCCCATGGGTCAAGGTTGGACCCATGCTTCTTTGTAAATGTTAGAATTGGTTTTTCCTTCTTTTGGGCCTTGTATTTTGGCCATTCTAGTAGTATAGGGTTTTAGCCTTGTATTTCAGGGCATTTTGAGTAGTCTTTGTAATAGGGACTTTTTTTTTATATTTTCATGTATTTTGGCATGAGGGTGAGCTTAGCTATTATAGGGGGTGTGTGTAGCTAAGCTCTAGCTTCTTTAGGAATCTTCTCAAGGAAGCTTCTCAAGGAGGTGAGCTTAGTTATTAGAGGGGTGTGTGTAGCTAAGCTCTAGCTTCTCAAGGAAGTTTTCTCAAAGAAGCTTCTCAAGGAAGTTTTCCCAAAAAAGCTTCTCAAGGAAGCTACCTAGTCTATAAATAGAAGCATGTGTAACACTTGTTGTAACTTTGATGAATGAGAGTCTTGTGAGACACAACTCACAGTTCAACTTCTCTCCCTTTTTCTTCCTTCAATTTCGTGCTCCCCCCTCTCTTTCTCTCCCACTTTCTTTTCCTCCATTAAAGCATCCTCTCCAAGCTTCTTATCCAAGGCTCATCTTGGTGGTGAAGCTCCTTCTTCCATGGCTTATTCCTTAATGGATGGCGCCTCCTTTCACCTCTTTTCCTTTGTCTTCCGCTACATCTCCATGGTGGAAAATCACCATTAAAGGACCCCATTGAAGCTCAAAGATCCAGCCTCCATAGAAGCCCCACAAGCAAGTTTCCATCAGAATGTCCACGTCTTTAGAGGGCTACACGCCCATGCCTTCAGAGGACTACACGCCCTCGCCTTAGGAGGACTACACATCCTCACCTTTAGAGGACTATAGGTGAGGATGTGTAGTCCTCTGAAGGCTGCAAGTCCTCGCCTTCAGAGGGCTGCACGCCCTCGCCTTCGGAGCACTACACGTCCTCACCTTCAGCGGACTACACGCCCTCGTCTTTAGAGGGCTACACGCCCTCGTCTTCAGCGGACTACACGCCCTCACCTTCAGAGGACTACACATCCTCACCTTTAGAGGACTATATGTCCTCGCAATCAGAGAGCTACACGCCTTCGCTTTCAGAGGGCTACACGCCCTCGCCTTCAGAGGGCTGCACAACCTCGCCTGCAGAGGACTACATGTCCTCGCCTTCAGAGGACCACACTTGCTCACCTTCATAGGACTTCATGTCCTTGCCTTCAGAAGATAGCACGTCCTCGCCTTTAGAGGACTGCACGTCCTCATCTTTAGAGGGCTACACGCCCTCGCCTTCAGAGGACTACACGTCCTCGCCTTCACAGGACTACATGTCCTTGCCTCCAAAGGACCGCACATCCTCGCCTTCAGAAGACTACACGTCCTCTTCTTTAGAGGGCTACACGGCCTCTCCTTCAGAGGACTACAAGTCCTCGCCTTCAGAGGGCTTCACGCTCGCGTCTTAAGAGGACTACACGTCCTCGCCTTCACAGGACTACATGTTCTTGCCTTCAAAGGATAGTACGTCCTCTTCTTTGGAGGACTGCATGTCCACGTCTTTAGAGGGCTACATGTCCTCGCCTTCAAAGGACTACACGCCCTTGCCTTCAGAGGACAACACATCATCACCTTTAGAGGACTACAGGTCCTCGCCATCAGAGGGCTACACGCCCTCGCTTTCAGAGGACTACACTCCCTCGCCTTCAGAGGGATGCACGCCCTCACCTTCAGAGGACTACACGTCCTCGCCTTCAGAGGACTATATGTCCTCCCCATTAGAGGGCTGCACGCCCTCACCTTTAGAGGACTACACGTCCTCGCCTTCAGAGGGCTACATGCCCTCGCTTTCAGAGGGCTACACGCCCTCGCCTTCAAAGGGCTACACGTCCTCACCTTTAGAGGGTTGCACACCCTCGCCTTCAGAGGGCTACACGCCCTTGCCTTCAGAGGACTACACGCCCTCGCCTTCAGGGGACTACACATCCTCACCTTTAGAGGGCTACAGGTCCTCGCCATCAGAGAACTACACGCCTTCGCTTTCAGAGGGCTACACGCCTTCGCTGTAAGAGGGCTACACGCCCTCGCTTTCAGAGGGCTACATGCCCTCGCCTTCAGAGGACTACACGCCCTCGCCTTCAGAGGACTACACATCGTCACCTTTAGAGGACTACAGGTCCTCGCCATCAGAGGGCTACACGCCTTCGCTTTCAGAGGGCTACACGCCTTCGCTTTCAGAGGGCTACACGCCCTCGCTTTCAGAGGGTTACACGCCTCGCCTTCAGAGGACTACACACCCTCGCCTTCAGAGGACTACTCGTTCTCACCTTCAGAGGACTACACGTCCTCGGCATTAGAGGGCTGCACACCCTCACCTTCAATGGACTACACGTCCTCGCCTTCAGAGGGCTAGACGCCCTCGCCGTCAAAGGGCTACACGTCCTCACCTTTAGAGGGCTGCACGCCCTCGCCTTCATAGGACTCCACATCTGCGCCTTCAGACAACTCAAGGTCCTCTGTCTGTAGTGCTTAATCAAGGTCTGCACTCCCGGGTGAGGGGCTAGTGGTTTTGCTTTAATCAGTTCCTAGGCCACCCCCTGATATTGGAAGGCGACCAACTGTGCGAGCACAACTAGAGAGGGAGGCTATCATGCAGCTACTATGCATACCAGGGTAAGATTTCGCTCAAATCGTTGAAGGGCGGCGAGTGCGGATCATGCACACCACCACAACTCTGATTTCCCCCTGTCGAAGTGTCAGTTGGTCTGTGTCGTCATGACATAGGTAAGTATGCATGCAGCTTAATTGATTTCTGATGCCATCCACTATTTATAGGGATCGCGCCCACAAGACACCCAGTGGACCCGGAAGAGCCCAACAGGGCCCTGGGATTTCCAGCTCTGGTTACGGGCCTCTATCAGTCCTATAGGGTGCCCGTCCCCCCCAGCAAGGTCATGCCATCGTGACATAGGTAAGTATGCACTTCTCTCAACTGATTTTTGATGTCATCTATTGTTTGTAGGGATCACGCCCGCAAGACACCCAGTGGACCCGGAGAAGTCCAACAGGGTCTTGGAGTTTCCAGCTCTGATTACGAGCCTCTATCAGTTCTACGGAGTGCCTATCGCCCACAGCAAGGTCATCAGGCCCCCTACTAACCGAGCTTTCATCAAGAAGTACTGCGCCCCTAGGCAGGCGTAAGGCGAGACACCAGAGAGCCTAGAGATGGCCGGCAGCGGGCAACAGATGCACTGTCGCAACCTCCAGAGCCCCTCAGCTCATCTACAAAAGCTGGAGCGTTGCCTATGACCCGTGGTCGACCAGCAGGCGACCAAGTCCAAAGCCAAAGGTAAGCAAAAGTACTAGGTCTGTGACTGACAAGTCATCACGCGTCCAGCTCAAGACGTTAAAGAAGCGCTACTAGGAGGCAACCTAGTACCTTTTAAATTTATTCTTGTTATTTGATCAACTTTTGTTTCTCAAGTCGTAGTAGGACACACCTAGTTGCTCATGATCCTAGGAATTTAAATAAAACAAGCACAAGCTAGGAAGGTAGTCATACCTCACAAAATATATGTATGTGTGTTTAGGTAGCGAAAATACCTTAGATATGCATGTATGTAATTTAGGTAGCAAAAAAATACCTCACAATACATACATATATATATATATATATATATATATATATATATATATATATATATATGTGTGTGTGTGTGTGTGTGTGTGTGTATGTATGTATGTATGTTTAGGTAGCAAAATACCTCATGAAAAAAAAAACAAAAAAAGGTAAAATAAAAATAAAATTGGTTAGCTAAAAAGCCAACATGCTTTTGAAAGGAAATGAACTTGTCATTCAAAACACAAGTTTTTTGAAGAAAAATGTGTATGCACCTGAAGGGTGAATGCTGTGAAAATTTTCCCGAACGCCCAAAATGGACTCGGATGAATGCATGAATTGATGAAAGAACATGTTTTGGAAACACTTGGTTGACTTAAATAGGAAAAATGAATCCTGAGCCCTAGTGTCACATGACCATAAAAACTTGATGCTTGAGTGTCCACATGGGTGCATGCATGACCAGTTTTGCATAAAATTTCCAAATCATCATTGTTGTATGTGTGTCATGGAAATAAATGTGGGACATCCCCTTTATCCCTGAACCGCTGGCCAAACCAACACCCTAACATACATCATGTTCAGCCATTCTGCAAACCTTTTGACCCAAGACCTCAAACTGTTGGATCGAGTGGCCTCAGAATAATTAAGAACGGGGGGTTGAATTAATTATTCCTAAACCTTTACTAATTAAAAATTACTCTTCTAAGGCTTTTACTAAATTGTTAAGAGAATGAGGAGTAGAAGAGAAAACTTAACAGAAAGTAAAAGCGGAAATTAAATGCACAGCGGAAAGTAAAAGAGTAGGGAAGAAGGAAACAAACACACAAGAGTTTTTATACTGGTTCGGCAACAACCTGTGCCTACATCCAGTCCCCAAGCGACCAACAGTCCTTGAGATTTCTTTCAACCTTGTAAAAATCCTTTTACAAGCAAAGATCCACAAGGGATGTACCCTCCCTTGTTCTCTTTGAACCTAGTGGATGTACCCTCCACTAGAACTGATCCACAAGAGATGTACCATCCCTTGTTCTCAGTCAAACCCAAGTAGATGTACCCTCTACTTGTACCACAAAGGATGTACCTTCCAATGTGTTGAGACAAAGATCTCAGGCTGTTAAACCTTTGATACTTTGTGAATGGGGATACAAAAGAATTCTCAGGCGGTTAGTCCTTTGAACACTTTTGTATTAGGGAATGGGAAGAATCAAAAGAATTCTCAGACTGTGTCATTTTGAATTCTTTGACAAGGGAGAAGGGAGACACAAAAGAATTCAGGCGGTTAGTCCTTTGTTCTTTTGGAAAAAGGAAGAAGAGAGGCACAAAAAGAATTCAGGCGGTTAGTCCTTGGCGAATTCTTTTTGGCAAAGGGAGAGGAGAATGAAAAGATGAATAGCACAAGTTTTCAAGGTTTGGAAAACTAGAAAACTTCAAAAAGCTTTTGGTACAAAGAAGAAGAAGAAATTCAAAGAGAGTCAAGGCTTGTAAAGGATTGTTGAATAAGTGTAAAAGTATATTTTGAAAGGCTTGTAAGAGTTACATCTTTTTGATTTATTCAGAAACAAACATTGGTAATCGATTACCAAATTAGTGTAATCGAGTACACAAAGCTTTTGTGTGAAAGGATGTGACTCTTCACATTTGAATTTGAATTTCAACATTCAAAGGCACTGGTAATCGATTACCAAAACATTGTAATCGATTATAGCTTTATGAAAATAATTGGAATGTTGTAAATTCAAATTGAAAACTTTTTCAAAACAATTTTGCTACTGGTAATCGATTACAACAATCTGGTAATCGATTACCCGAGAGTAAAAACTCTTTGGTAAAGGGTTTTGTCAAAAACTCATGTGCTATTCAAAGTTTTAAAAAACTTTTTAATACTTATCTTGATTGAGTCTTCTCTTCATTCTTGAATCTTGAGTCTTGAATCTTGATCTTGATTCTTGAGATCTTGAACCTTGAATCTTGATTCTTGAGTCTTGAATTCTTCTTGATTCTTATCTTGAACTCTTGAATTGTTCTTGATTGATCTTTGAGCTTTTTGTCATCACCTTTGTCGTCATCTTTTGTTATCATCATTGTTATAATCAAAACACTTTTGAATCACCTTTGATTCACCATGAAGCTTTGCTTCTACACAAACCACCATAAACCTTGAACCAGGATGAGAATTTCCATCCGTGTCCTCGGAAGAAGGAACAATGGGGTCTCCCAAGAAAAAAAAAAGGTCATTCACTATTGAGCTGCTAACACGCTTCCAGAGCAAAGAAAGTTCTCAATCAAAGATCGGAAGAAAACAAAAGAAAAAGAGAAATTCTCGATCAAAGATCGGAAGAAAAAAAAAAGAAAAAGAAAAGTTCCCGATTGAAGATCAGAAGAAAACAAAAGAAATATACAAAAAGGTCTTCGGACCAGACAATATTTGAATTGTCACAAGTAAACAAGAAAAGAAAGAAAACCACGACTTCAAGTGGTCCCCTCCCTTTGATTGCCAACCAAAATCTTGTGCGCTAGCGACTTTCTCGCCCCGTACTAAACAAAAATAGAAAAGGAAAAGGCCCAAACACTCAGTGCCAAATTCCTCACCAAAACACCATTCCCAAAAAAGTCCTATTGATCCATGATCACACACGTAATCTTGGATTTGATAGGAAATGATTTGCAAAATTAAGTCATGACATATCTATGGTTCAGAATTAGGATAAAACACTTACCTGTGTGAGATTGATACACTTCGAGTGATTTTCTTCTATTTTGTTGAACCCAATGTTTCCTCTAAATGTTGGTTTAGAAACGAATGCTAACATCCAAAATCTCATTTATGGTTATGAGAAAATTTCATCAGCATACTCTCCTTCCCCAATAGACACATTATTTTTCATCAAAAAATCATATGTTGCTCTGATTAGTTGGAGGTTTTGTTTCTTTACTAAAGCATGTTCACATTTTAGTGAAAAAACACCGAGACTATTTTAGTCTCACAAAGTTAAGAACTACGTAGGTCTGAGTTCCTCATCACAAATTGAGGATACGTAGGAGCAAAAGCCTTGCTTTTGTCGACCACCCCACCTTTTGTTACTGTGACCCAAGAGTCCGATGGCATGCGGAGACACCCGACGATAACCCGCAAACACCCTTTGCTATCCAGCGACCCGAGAGTCCGGTAGCATGCGGAGACACCTTACGGTAATCCACACCTCGTCATTCGGAGACCCCAAGTCCGATTGACAAGCAGAGACCAATGTGGTCATCTGCACCCTTTCCGGAGATGTCAACATCTTTCGGTAGAGACTATTTTAGTCTCACACCACAAAGTCAAGAACTACGTAGGTCTGAGTTCCTCATCATAAATTGAGGATACGTAGGAGCAAAAGCCCTGCTTTTGTTGACCACCCCACCTTTTGTTACCTTGACCCAAGAGTCCGGTGGCATGCAGAGACACCCGATGGTAACCCACACACACCCTTTGCTATCCAGCGACCCGAGAGTCCGGTAGCATGCGGAGACACCTTACGGTTATCCGCACCTCGTCATTCAGAGACCCTAAGTCCGATTGACAAGTAAAGACCAATGTGGTCATCTGTACCCTTTCTGGAGATATCAGCATCTTCCGGTAGAGATTATTTTAGTCTAACACCACTTTCGCAAGAACTACGTAGGTCTAAGTTCCTCATCACAAATTGAGGATACGTAGGAGCAAAAGCCTCGCTTTTGTTGACCGCTCCACCTTTTGCTATCGTGACCCATGAAGTCCGATGCCATGCGGAGATACCCAAGTGGTTATTCGCACAAACGATTTCTGTTAATCCTAACCAATGAAGTTAGGTGGCAGGCGGAGATACCCAAGTGGTTATCCATATAAACACACTTTCACTATCCGCCAGACTGAGAGTCCGGTAGCATGCAGAGACTAACGTCGTCTTCTGCACCCTTTGTCAATCAGGGGCAAGCAAACTCGTTGACACGCGGAGACTTACATGTCTTCTGCACCTTTGTCATCCTGACCCATGAAGTCAGGTGACATGTGGAGATACCCAAGCGATTATCCGTACAAACGGTTTCTGTTAATCCAGACCCGTGAAGTCAGGTGACATGTGGAGATACCCAAGTGGTTATCTGCACAAACGATTTCTGTTGATCCTAACCCGTGAAGTTAGGTGGCAGGCAGAGATACCCAAGTGGTTATCCATATAAACACTTTTTTGTTATCCGTCAGACTCAAAGTCCGGTAACATGCAGAGACTAATGTCGTCTTCTACACCCTTTGTCAATCAGGGGCAAGCAAAACCGTTGACACGCAGAGACTTACGTTGTCTTCTGCGTCTTTGTCATCCTGACCTGTGAAGTCAGGTGACATACGGAGATACCCAAGCACTTATCCGTACAAACGGTTTCTGTCATCCTGACCCGTGAAGTCAGGTGACATTCGGAGATACGCAAGCGGTTATTCGTACAAACGGTTTCTATCATCCTGACCCGTGAAGTCAGGTGACATGCGGGGGTACCATATGGTTATCCGCACCTATCGTCAATCAGGGGCAAGCAAACCCGTTGACACGCGGAGACTTACATCGTCTTCTGCACCTTTGTCATCCTGACCTGTGAAGTTAGGTGACATGTGGAGATACCCAAGTGGTTATCCGCACAAACGATTTCTGTTAATCGTAACCCGTGAAGTTAGGTGGTAGGCAGAGATACCCAAGTGGTTATCCGTATAAACACTCTTTCGCTATCCGTCAGACTCAGAGTCCGGTAGCATGCAGAGACTAACGTCATCTTCTGCACCCTTTGTCAATCAGGGGCAAGCAAACCCGTTGACATGTGGAGACTTACGTCATCTTCTGCACCTTTGTCATCCAAACCCGTGAAGTCAAGTGACATGCGGAGATACCCAAACGGTTATCCGTACAAGCAGTTTCTGTCATCCTGACCCATGAAGTCAGGTGACATGCGGAGATACCCAAGCGGTTATCCGTACAAACGGTTTCTATCATCATGACCCGTGAAGTCAGGTGACATGCGGGGGTACCTTATGGTCAACCAGGGTCAAACAAACCCGTTGACACGCAAAGACTTACGTCGTCTTCTGCACTTTTTCTCATCCAGGGACAGCGAGTCAGGTGACAGGCCAAGATACCTTATGGTCGTTCGCACCTTTCATCAACCAAGGCGAACGAGTTCGACGGTATCAGGATGATGTTGGTCGTCCGATTCTAATTATTTTCAAAATTTTTGCAAGGTTTTACTCTCGTCGTCTGGAGACATTCAAGCTCGACGACGCACGAGATTCTTCTCTGCTGGGCGAGGACGATCAAGTTCGATAGCGTGTTGAAACGTCGTGGTTATCCCATTTTATCACTTTCAAGACACTGAAGTTTTGTTGACGCTTCTGATGCCTTTTCTTTTCTTTCTGAATGACAGGTCCCGCTGGTTGGGATATTGGTCGGCCGAATGATGTTCCGCTCGAACGAAATTAGTGTCTTATCTTTACTTCGCTTTTATCTCCAATAAAAGATAAGTAAAGAGGAGCAACTGTCATACCCTAATTTCGTTCGGGGACCATTGTTTGTTGGCATGCGACTTTCGCTTGACCACCTCAAAATGTTTAACACCCATCGTTGTGGAATCCATAAAGTTTCGAGATGTTTCAAGAAGAAACCGGTCAAAAACATAAAAACGGGAGTGTATTTAGCAAAATCGGGTGTGTAAATAAACTGTTACACTATAATTTCATCCGAGGACCATTGTTGATCGCTTCAGAAGGCTTAACACTCATCACGGTGGAATCCGTAAAGTTTCGTGAGATTTCGGAAAGAAAACGGCCAAAAACACAAAAATGGGGGGTGAACTTATCAAGATAAGGGTGTAAATAGCAGTTCGAATCTAGGCCCTTCCGGAACATTTTTGAAATTGGGTTGCTTAAGGAGGAAGCAACTGGGCAGCAAGCTCCTCCACGTTGTTGAAAAATGGTTTCCGGGGCTTCCGTGGCTTCCGTAATGCTTCTGTAAAATTTCCGAAATCCTTGGGTAAGCATATTTCACTTAACATTGGTGAAAGGGAAGATAAAAAAAGATGAAAATCAAATCCGAAACACTTCCATAAGGCTTCCGTAACTTGTCCGTAAAGTACGAAAAGGGGGGTGAACTTAGTAATTGGGGTGCGCTTAGAAATCTTCCTCAAGAAGCCTTTGTGCGGCAAACACCTCTCTTTTTCCCTATAAATAGGGGAGGGGGCTGTTTCAAAAATGTTCATGACCCCTAAGCTATGCATTTCGGCTATTTGGGGCAAAAAACACGTTTTCGTGAAGAAAAATCGAGTCGAAGTGCTTCCGTAACGCTTCCGTAAGCGATTCTATGGAAATTCTTCATCGTTCTTCACTGTTCTTCGTCGTTCTTCAGTCTTCAACCGGTAAGTTCCCGAAATTGAATCTTTAAATTCATTCTATGCAACCTTAGTGGTCCCTACTTGTTTTGTGTACTTTCACTTTAATTTCGCTTACTTTCAATTTTCCTTTCTTCCGCTTTAACGAGCTTTTAACCGTTTATTTAAGCCATTTTCTCACCTAATAAATGATAAAATGAATTTCAACCGATTATTTGTATTGTAATCTCGTTTAATCACTGTTAAAACAAAATCTAATTGATCGTTCGCGTTGTAACATCGGTTAAACCAATAAAGCAAATAAAATAAATAATCAAATATCTTGAAAAAATATAAAATAATCAATCGAACGTTTTTTCTTTGAAGGTTCATTGGATTTATTGACTAATAATCAAA
>NC_038253.2:25424702-25576920 GCF_000004515.6 Glycine max
TCTGATTTCCTCATCGCATTAAGGATACGTAGGAGCAAAAGCCCCGCTTTTGTCGACCACCCCAAGAGATCGTTAATGGTCTAACACCTTAACGTTTCTCTCCTTTCAAAAACCAAGAGATCGTTAATGGTCCAACGCCTTAACTTTTCTCTCATTTCCAAAAATCAAAAGATCGTTTAATGGTCCAACGCCTTAAACGACTTTTGTTCGGTTAAAATATATCTTGCAAAAAAAGATAAAAACAACTTAACCAACATTCAGTTCTCAAAGAACTACATAGGTCTGATTTCCTCATCACAATTGAGGATACGTAGGAGCGAGGGAAACACCCTTGTCGATCACAAAAAGATAAAAAATACAAAAAACATAAAAAGCATAAAAACACAAACAGACATAAAAAAGGGAAAATAAAACTTTTTGAAGTCATATTTGCACACTTGGTTAAAGGTTGTCGTCCCTTATGACGAATGCATGGTTTGCTAATATCTTCCCCGTGCATAAAAACAACTCCCGAACCTTTCACGATTAAAGTTTGTAAGCCACACCTTTCCAGTTTTTCCGACGTTTTCCTCAAATAAACGTTGTTGGCGACTCCACGCATTTTCCTTTCTTGGAAGACGCACTCGTGAGCCCCGCGTTGCCCTCACGCCGAAGGGTAGGTTGCGACACCTGTGAACCATCTTAAAATGACTTAGCATAGACACATTTTAAGATGGTTTTTATATAAGAACCGTCATAGAATGTGGCCCTTCTAAGACGGTTCTTTTATAAGAATCGTCTTAGAAGGGGCACATTCTAAGACGGTTCTTAGCTAAAAACCGTCTTAATATTGTTCTTTTAATTTTCATTATTTTTAAAAAATTTCTATGATGGTGAGGGAATTTTTTTCTATTGTGCTTTATTTTCATGAATTTCACAACCAGATTATGAATTACAAAGAACCTATCTTTTACCCAGCATGTAATTTAAAAATAAATTTATCTTACCAGGATCAACCATGGAAGCAACAACCAAAATTTGAGAAGCATAGGACTCCACACAAACAACTAAGAACACTTTCTCGCTACCTTCATTTTATTTTTTTACCAACTTCTCATAGTTGAAAAGAATTCTCTATAATGGGAGGCAACACTAACAACAATTAACCCTCAATCCTGAAATTCAAAAAGAATTGATGCATTATAGATGCAAATTGAACTACAAAGAAGACTGTATGAGAAGCGTGAGGTATAACTTAAAAGAAAATTATGGCTTAAGTTGGTATGGAAATATTAGTAATTCCAATGCTAAAAGACGAGTCCTTTCCATTCAAAAAATTAATATCAATAGTCAGATATTAGTAGACCTTCATGCAAAATTGCAAACAAGCCAACATTTATTGATTACTGGGTATAAAAAAATCACAGAAGAAGGGGGAGAACATACATAAATCTTGACAATATGCACAGCTTCATGAACATGTATCAATTTAAGAAACCAGAAAACTATAAATTATGATGTATTAATTCTATGAGATACAAATGAACATGGAGAAGTTGGTATTCAATGAATTCAAATTTGTATGAAATAAATTGAGATATATCAAGGCATATACAATTCAGAATCATAAAAATAACATTTTATATAAGTAGTCCATACCAGCGTTTTAGGCTGTCAACAATTTGCTCCATGACCACAGGATGGTTACAATTCAATGTATTTCCTGCAGATAAACATTCCCTCACAGTTAGAAGACTTTAAACATTGATATCTCTTAATTTTTAAAAATAGTCACAGAAATAAAGTAGTGCATATTAAATGTTCTCAGAGACAAAAAAAGCACAGCTCCACATACTGCTACTGTATGTTGTGAAAAATAAGAAATAGTTTGCAAGTTGTTCATGAAATTTAAGAGTACCCTGTTGTTGCACAAGAGAAGGTTCCATTGAAACGTAACAAGGAAACACAAAGAGTACCTTGTTGTTGCACAAGAGAAGGTTCCATTGAAACGTAACAAGGAAACACATACTTCATAGCTTTAGGTCAACACACTTCACAAAAATAGTCCAACAATTTGGTTAGATTGTTGTTCCTTTCATGTTGATTTCTTTCAATTACAACTGCATTTCTAACCTACATGTTTAGCGGGCTTGGCCAGACATGGCTAGCTTTGGGATCAACACACTTCAGTCCAAGCCAAACATTGGGCCAAGACCATTTTGTTAGACAAGTGGCCTCAGATATCTTAAGAAGGGGGGGGGGTTGAATTAAGATATCTCAAACTTTTTCTAATTAAAAATTCTATTTTGATTTTAACTCAAATCCCAAGATTCCTTTCAAAATGAACTCCTAAATAATTATGCAAATTAATCTTACTGAAAAGAAGCAATAAGCAATAAACAATAAAATAGTTTAAGGGAAAAAAAGATTGCAAACTCAGATTTATACTGGTTCGGCCACACCCTTGTGCCTACGTCCAGTCCCCAAGCAACCCGCTTGAGAGTTCTACTATCTTGCAAAAACCCTTTACAAGTTCTGAACCACACAAGGACAACCCTTCCTTTGTGTTCAAATTTCTTTACAACAAGAGACCCTTGGTCTCTTAATCCCTTTTGAGAAATAAGATGAAGAGAAGAAGAAATCTCTCTTGAAAGAGATAGATTGAACAATTGAGCACTCAAATAATTCCTTATTGAATTGCAAGTGTATTGGCCGAGGAATTTTTAAGAGGATAAGATGATTTTGCTTTTTGAGAGGATAAGACCTTTTTGTTTTGAAAAATTCTAAGCAAATTCGTGTTCCAAGTCACATATAAATAGACCTTTGATGGCCATGTAAAAACCATTTGAACAGATGTGACCCTTGGAAATAATTTTCTGAAAATCTCATCTGGTAATCGATTACAAGACTTGTGTAATCGATTGCAGGCTTTAAAATTTGAATCAAAACATTCAGTAACTGCTGGTAATCGATTACCATCCATGTGTAATCGATTACACAGTGTAAAATTTAAATTCAAATTTCTAATGGCTGTTATAAATCATTTTGGCCACTGGTAATCGATTACCAGAGAGTAAATCTCTTGAAAAAGACATTTTAGCTTAAATGTCTTGGCCAAACCTCTTGCCTTTTCAATTTGGAATTCCCTCCCTAAATCACTAGAGATCTTCTTGATGATGTATCTTGAATCTCTTGGATTTTTGTCTTGATCTTAATTTCAGAAGCGCATTTTCATATGGCATCAAAACATCATGATCATATGGCATCATCAAAACATCAAAGTCAAAGTCTTGGCTTCTACAATCTCCCCCTTTTTGATGATGACAATTTAATTCCTGAAATCAAGATACATGCAGAGTATATGCAAGATATAATGTTACGTTCACTTATTTCATTCTCCCCCAATGTTTTGGAATTAATGATCACTTGATCACTTGATTTCTAAGCTTCTAAACCACCCCGTTTCTCTCCCCCGTTGGCAACATCAAAAAGCCAAAGTACGTGGTAAGCAACACAAGATGGAAGAATAAAAATCAAATATAACTAAAGTTCACATAATCATTCATAAGTGAAAACCAAATATAATCCAATCATTCATAAGTCAAAACCAAATATAATCCAATCATAAAATACTAAGTGCCAAATACCGAAAGATAACGAAAGTTCAGAAAATGATAACTTAAAAAGCATAGCCAAATACACGGCTTACAATAATAATCTAAAACTAAGAAGGTGGTGGAAGATCGAAGCACCGATGAAGATAACCCACATCCTCTTCAAGCTGGGTGATGTGGGTATCCATGCCATCAAAGCGACCATCCAAGGAATCGAATCGAATCGTTCACCAACATAGGTGCGGAGGCCCCGTAATTCTGAAAGAACTTCATTCATAAGAGCTGTGGAATCATTCCGCTGAGGAGGAGGAGAAGGAGTACACTTGTCTTGCAGAGGTAGCGCATCCTTCTTCAGCCATTGTCCATCACGATCCTTACGGTAACCAAATGAAGTTACTACACCAACACCTACAGCAAAAGATTTGTTGACTTGAACGAAAGGTTCATCATCAAGAGGAATTTGAAAATGACGAAGAAAAAGAGTGACCAATTGAGGATACGGAAGAGGTGCATTGGCTCATCATGCCTTATGCATTCGGTTCCTAACCAAATCACTAATATCTAAGAGACCTAATTCTCTTCTAATGGAAGAGAATGTTTCTTTGGGGGGAGATTTTGTGAAGATACCAGCAAGCTGATTCTTTGTATCAACAAACTCTAACACACAATCTCCCTTTAGAACATGATCTCTTAGAAAATGATGCCTAATTTCTATATGCTTGGTTCTAGAGTGTTGAACTGGATTTTTGGAGAGATTGATTGCACTTATATTATCACACCTAATAGGTATATGGTCAAGAAAGATTCCATAATCAGAGAGTTGTTGTTTCATCCATAAAATTTGTGCACAACAACTGCCGGCAGAAATATATTCTGCTTCTGCAGTGGATAAAGCAACATTGTTTTGTTTCTTACTATGCCAAGAGACTAGAGCAGATCCAAGGAATTGACAAGTTCCACTTGTGCTCTTTCTATCTGTTTTAGAACCAGCAAAGTCTAAATCAGAGTATCCTATTAAGGTGCATGTGGAATTCCTAGGACACCATAAACCTATATTCATAGTACCTAATAAATATCTTATGATTCTTTTAACAACACTAAGATGTGATTGTTTGGGATTTGATTGAAATCTAGCACACATACACACACTAAACATTATATCAGGTCTGCTAGCAGATAAATAAAGAAGGGATCTGATCATACCTCGATATTGCTTAACATCTATTGACTGACTAGTTTCATCTTTATCTAAATAACAAGCAGTGCTCATTGGTGTAGCCATGTGCTTAGCATTTTCCATGTTGAATCTGTGAATTAACTCTTTGCAGTACTTGGATTGATTAACAAAGATATCATCCTTGGTTTGTTTAATTTGTAATCCAAGAAAGAAATTAAGTTCTCCCATCATTGACATTTCAAACTCACTTTGCATGTCATGAAAGAATTCCTTGCACAATAATTCATTAGTAGATCCAAAAATAATATCATCAACATAAATTTGAACCAATAAAATATCATGTGATTTTATCTTTATGAAAATAGTAGTATCTACTTTTCCTCTAGAGAAGTTCTTTTCTAAAAGGAACTTACTCAGACGCTTATACCAAGCCCTAGGGGCTTGTTTGAAACCATATAAAGTCTTTTTCAATCTATAAACATGATTTGGCTTATCTAACATTTCAAAACTTGGGGGTTGTTCAACATATACTTCTTCTTGAATTAAGCCATTTAGAAAAGCACTTTTAACATCCATTTGATAAAGCTTAAAATTCATTATGGATGCATAAGCTAAAAGCATTCTAATGGCTTCTAATCTTGCAACAGGAGCATATGTTTCTTTATAATCTATACCCTCTTCTTGATTATATCCTTTTACAACTAATCTAGCCTTATTTCTAATGATTATGCCATGTTCATCTAACTTATTCCTAAATACCCATTTTGTTCTTATGATGGGGTAGTTTTCAGGTTTCCCTACTAGTTCCCACACATTGTTTCTCTCAAACTGATTTAGTTCTTCTTGCATAGCAACTATCCAATGATCATCTATTATGGCTTCATTTATATTTTTAGGTTCAATCATAGACACAAAAGCCATATTATTGCATAAATCTTTAAGAGAATGTCTAGTTGTTACCCCTTTTGAGATGTCACCAAGAATGTTGTCAAGGGGATGATCTCTTGAAGCTTTCCACTCTCTTGGAAGATCATTATTTGCTTTGACTTTTACTGGAGGATCTTCATTGCTTCCTTCTCCTTTTCCTTTAGAATCTTGTCCATGAATGTGCATTTGTTCTAAAGATTCTGCAATATCATCTAAAATATCCTTTCTTGGAGAAATAGCATTAGACTCATCAAAGGAAACATGAATTGATTCTTCAATTGTCATTGTTCTCTTATTATATATTCTATAGGCCTTACTATTCAAAGAATATCCAAGGAAAATTCCTTCATCTGACTTAGCATCAAACTTTCCTAAGTTTTCTTTTCCATTATTTAATACAAAACATTTACAACCAAAAACATGAAGATGTGATATGTTTGGTTTTCTACCATTGAATAGTTCATTTGGGGTTTTCTTTAAAATGGGTCTTATTAAAGCCCTATTCATGATATAGCATGCAGTATTAACGGCTTCAGCCCAAAAATATTTTGGAAGAGGAGTATCATTTAATAAGGTTCTAGCAATTTCTTCCAAAGACCTATTTTTCCTTTCAACAACTCAATTTTGTTGAGGGGTTCTAGGTGCAGAAAAATTAGGTTCAATGCCATGCTTTTCACAAAATAGATCAAATTCTTTATTTTCAAACTCACCCGCATGATCACTTCTAATAGATATAATTTTGAGATTTTTCTTATTTTGAATAACTTTTGCAAGTTTCTTAAATGCTTGAAATGCATCATTCTTATGAGTGATAAATAGTGTCCAAGTATATCTAGAATAATCATCAACAATGACAAGTGCATAATAGCTTCCACCAAAACTCATAATTCTAGATGGACCAAACAAATCCATATGTAATAATTGTAATGGTTGAGTAGTTGAAACAATGTTTTTGGATTTGAAAGAGACTCTAGTTTGTTTTCCCTTTTGACATGCATCACATAGTTTATCTTTTTCAAATTTCAATTTAGGCAAACCATCAACTAAATCTTTTGAAATCAATTTATTTAAGTGTTCCATATTTATGTGAGCAATATGTTTATGCCATAGCCATGGATCATCATCTTTGCTAAGAAAACATTTATTATTATCTAGTTTTTGGCATAAGTCTATCATATAAACATTGTTAACTCTATACCCTATATGCTTTATATTTGTATCAAGTTTATGTTCAATAAGACATTTTTGAGAATCAAATGATACTAGATAGCCCTTATCACATAATTGACTAACACTTGTGAATGCATGTATACATGATTTTGATGATGTCAAAAGAAGAATCAAACAAAGTTGCTTCAAAAGATAAGCATGGCTTCAAGATTAATACAACATTGCTTCAACAAACAAAGCCTTGCTTCAAGATTAACTCAAGATCAAGCCTTGCCTTAAAACAAAGTGCTTTCAAGACATTCAAGGCTCTGGTAATCGATTACCAGGCAGCGTAATCGATTACCAGAAGACAGGGTTGAGAAATAGCTATTGAAAAGGGTTTTGAATTTGAATTTTCAACATATAATCGATTACCATATTCTGTAATCGATTACCTGCAACGAAACTCTTGAAATTCAAATTCAAAAGTCATGACCCTTCAAATTATAACTGTGTAATCGATTACACAAACATTGTAATTGATTATCAGTGGAGAGTTTTCAGAAAATATGCCAACAGTAACATCTTTTCATTGGATTTGTGAATGGCCATCAAAGGCTTGTAAATAGGTGACTTGGGCACAAATTTTATGAGAGAGTTTTGCTGGTCTAGAATGTCTTATCCTCTTAAAAGAAAATGAGAGAGATTCCAAGAAAACTTCATTGTCAAATGTCTCTCAATAACTCTTGGGCAAACACTTGCAAATCCATTAAGAGTTCATCCATGGATCTTCATTGTAATATTCTTCTCTTGAAGAGAGAATTCTTCTTCCATTCTTCTTACTCAATGAAATTGATTAAGGGACCAAGGGTCTCTTGAGTTGTAAGGATTCTTGAACACAAGGGATGAGTTGTCCCTGTGTGGTTCAGAAGTTGTAATGGATTTTACAAAGATAGTGGAAATCTCAAGTGGGTTGCTTGAGTACTAGATGTAGGCACAGAATTTGCCGAACCAGTATAAAACTATGTTTGCATTCTCTCTTCCCTTATCTTATTTATTTTTGTGTCTTGCATGTTTAAAGAACATGATTAAATTGATTGTTGCTTCTTCTGCATTCTAAGCCTATCCCTCTTAAGTTATTGAGGCCATTCACAAATCCAATGAAAAGATGTGACTGTTGGCATATTTTTTGAAAATTCTCCACTGGTAATCGATTACAATATTTGTGTAATCGATTACACAATAGAAAATTTTCAATGGAGTTTGAAGAATTTGTACCTATTTTTCCAACTCCAAGAATTCTACCTTTGTTGTTGTCACCATAAGTAACATGCCCACTTTTCTTGGGAGAGATATGTGTGAACTTTGATGAATCTCCCGTCATATGTTTTCAACAACTGCTATCTATGTACCATTTCTTCTTCAAAGATACCTACATGATCAAGTTTGTGACTTAGGTACCCAAACTTTATTGGGTCCTTGTGTGTTAGTATTAACTAAAGATCCTTTTGGGAACCATATCATTTTGATATTATTGCAATTTTTCTTAAAATAACATGTAGATGTGCCATGCCCTTTTCTTCCACAATAAAAACATGTAATGAAAGGAGAATTATATTTTTGTGAGAAAGAAAAGAAACTTTTGTAAAACTTTTGTTGTTTTTCTGGTTTGTATCCAATTCCTGCTTTATCAAGAATACATCTTTGATTTCCTAGTGTCATACCCTAATTTCGTCCGGGGATTATTACTTGATGATATGCAACCTTTGATTGGCCGCTTCAAAATACTTGGCACCCTTTGTTGCACGATATGTAAGTCCCGAGACACGCCGGAAATCAAAGGGAAGCAGGTTTACGCGATCCGTGAAATTCCGTAATGGGGCGGAAACCAAAAGGAGATGTTGTCGCGCAATTCGTGAGTTTCCATAACTTCTTCGAAAGCTAAAAAAGGAGTAAATACATGATCCGTAAGGATTCGTAACCTTACGGATAGAAAATAAGTATCGTTATGAAATTCGTAAAGTTTCGTAACGTTACAGAAAAAGAATTACCAAAAAAGGTAAAGGGGGTGCATTTAGTAAAAAGGGGGTACAAATAGCAATCAGGCCGACTTGGGCCTTCCAGATTCTTCCTCCAGAAGGCGGTTGCTTCTGGAGGAAGCAACCTTGCTCGCCTGGGCGAGCTGGGTGGCAAGCTCCTCCCCTAATTTGCTATAAATAGAGGGAGGAATGAAGAGGGAAATGGTTCAACCTTCTTGGTATCCGTGAAGAAAATCCAAGCCGAGGTGCTTCTGTAACGCTTCCGAGATGTTTCCGTAAGCAAATTCGCGAAGGTTTTCCTCCATTATTCACCGTTCTTCATCCGTTCTTCGTGCTTCAAATGGGTAAGTTTCCAAATCGAGCTTTTTCAATTCATTCTATGTACCCGTGGTGGTCCCCGTTTGTTTCATGTACTTTTATTCTCATTTTCGTTTACTTTCCGTACCCCCTTTTGACGTGCTTCAGTCATTAATTTAAGTAATCTCTCGCCTAATCAAAAAATAAAATAAATTTCCACCGATCATTTGATTTGTAATATCCGTTAATTTCAGTTAAAATGAATTCCGACCGTTCGGTCGTGCCGTAACCACGTTGGAAATAAAAAAAGAGGTAAAATAATAATATAATAATCAAAAAATACCTTTTAGTAAAATAAAGCAAAAAAATCAATCGGACGTTTTCTCTTTGGGATTTCTCATTCTTAATTGAATTGACTAATAACTAAAGTGAAACTAAGGCTAGAATCAACCCGCCAAGTCAAGCTCGTTCACAAAAAAATCACTAAAAAAAGATTTGAAAGTTTATCATCTCAGTTTTCCTTATCAAGTAAAAGGATCATTTTTAAGGTCCAACGCCTTAAAATGACCACCTTTCAAGTAAAAAAGAATCGCTTGATTCACTCTTAAGAAAGAACTACGTAGGTCTGATTTCCTCTTCGATGGAGGGTACGTAGGAGCAAGAGCCCTGCTTTTGTCGACCTCAAAAAATAAAAAGAAGTAAAAGTAAAGGTAACACAATTTCCACAATTCTAAAAAATGAGGCTGTTGTCCTTTGAGACAAACGTGAGAGGTGCTAATACCTTCCTCAAACGTAAATACAACTCCCGAACTTAGAATTTTCATTTTGACCGGTTTCCTTCGGTTTCTTCCGACATTTTCCACAAATAAACGTTGGTGGCGGCTCCGTGCATCTTTCCTCCTTTGGAAAGCGCACCCATTAGCCTCGCCTCGCTCGCCCGCAAAAGGGCATGTTGCGACAGTTGGCGACTCCACTAGGGACTGTTTTTTGTGAGTTAGGCCTATTTTAAGGAATTGTGGAATTGTGAAACTTTGTGTGTGCATTTGTTGAACTGTGTAAAATGTAAATAACTGTTGTCTATTTCACATTTTTTACACTGCATTCTAAGCACCCACGGGTTTGAGTAAAAAGGGGCCCTATACCCGGGTTCATGGGAATCTAAGGAGTGGAGGTGAATCTATAATCATGCTAGGTCTCCGACTTGCTTGATAATAATGAAACCTCGTCTAGAGCTTTCTCTCTTTATAATGTGTTGTCGCTGGTATTCCATACCGCCACAATATTATTATCTTGAGTGATGATACCTCTAGAAAACAGCCGTGTGAGTTATGAATCTTTAGGAGTAGTTATTAGAGACCCCTAGATATTATCCCATAGGTCCCCAAATAGGGGTACGGAGCAAACACGCTGCGTGCCATTTTAAACACTGCCATGCATGTAGTCCTAAATGTCATGTACGCCTTTGTTTGTAATTATTTGTGGATATTGTCGTACTATGTGCATCCCCGTGTTATGCTTTTGCGCGTCTGCATCATGCCGCCACACATGCGTTGTATGTGGGTCTCGTCTTTTGTCGTGGGAAGTCGGAAGATCCATATCGTCTTCTTAACTGCACACATGGGGCACTGCGCCCCCAAATGCGCAAGTAAGGAGAGATGATTTTTCAGGGCTCTCGTGTCCGTAAATGCATTCATATCATGCCTCGCATAAACATCTCTTCAGCATCATAATGAACATGTCGTTCCTACATTTGTTCGTTATCATATTCCGGCATCACATTTTGCATGAGTCATTGCATCATCATGCATATGTGTTCAACAAACTTTTTTGATCTACAAATTGCATACTAATTGTTTTCATGTTTGCTCATGTGTGACCCTTGCGTTTTCCCCTGCAAGACAAAAACAAAAAAGAAAGCGCGAAAATTCACGCTGCATTCTTAGTTGCATATATTCAGTACCATGAGCCAACCGTGTTGGGATCATAAACCCATTTCACTTAAAAACAAAATGATTGAACATGGTACCTAATGCATGGTTAACTAAGAAAGGATGTTTCTTCGGGCATCTCAATCTCATAATTACATTTTCCATGCATAGCATGCATATTCCTGAGTCTTTCATCCCTATGAAATGTTGATGAAGTATTGGCGATCGAAATTGCCATTCCCTGGGTTATGGGGTTGAACCAAGCTCGTGCTTTTATGAAAAGATTCATCGAGTCAAGTTGAAGTATGGAAGTAACCATCTTGCAAAAGTTGGGGCAAAAGATGGATTGTGTTACATCATTGCTTCGGTTACTGTCAAACACGTTTAGGATTGTTGATATCCTTGTTACTTCCAGTTTCACCTTGACGAAGATGTCATGGACCAAGTTGAAAATCTAAATTGATTCAACCCCATGTCCTGCGTAAAAATTCGCAATACTTCAACTATGCATCATTCGCATACATCCATGCTTTTCATTGGTTGCATTGCTCATTACATTCTTTCCTTGAAAAATAAAATAAAATAAAAAGAACTTAATCATTGTTATAAAAAAGAAAAAAACATGCTTTACGGTGCCCTCACCGAACTTGTGCTAGAGCTAGAGTAATGGGTAAAGCAAAGGAGGTGCAAGAGAAGGTGAAGGCCGACATGGAAGCCAGAAAGAGAAAATGGCCACAATGATGGAGGCCATGATGAGCATGAAGAAGATAATGGAAGCCAATGCGGTTACAATTGCCGCTACCAGCACTGTTGCTAAGAGGAACCCGATGCCACCATCTGGCCTCAACCAAATGAATCATCCAACCTTAGTTATGGTAGGCAAAGATTTGGGAAGTACGGGCAGCCCCCATGATGTGCAAATTCAAAATGAGCATGCCTTCCCGCCATATGGCTTGCCTCTCAACTATATGCCACCCAATGTGGCGTACACTCCCAATAAGAATGTCAATAACTCCACTCCTATACCCATTAAGAGCCAACAACCTCAAACTGATCATGCACATGTCTCTTAAACTGTGAGGGAGACACATGAAATTCCCCACCACAATCTAGCTGACTTCGAGCCTTGCCTCGGATATGCCACTGAAGGGCAAGCAGTTGGTGGTATACCCCTACAAAACCCTTTTGAGGGCCCTCAGTATCACCCACAACTACACCTCTTGCATTCCACAACAAGTAAAAACCCTCATGCTATGGCAGAAATAGGAAAGTTGGATCATCTAGATGAAAGGCTCAGGGCCATTGAAGGAGGTGAAGATTATGCCTTTGCTAACCTAGAAGAGTTGTTCCTAGTACCCAAGATCATCACCCCTCCCAAGTTCAAGGTGCTGGACTTGGACAAGTACAAGGGGACTACTTGCCCCAAGAACCATCTAAAGATGTATTGTCGGAAGATGGGGGCATACGTAAAAGATGAGGAATTGTTGATACATTCCTTCCAAGAAAGGCTTACTGGGGTAGTTGTTACCTGGTACACTAACTTGGAACCTTCCTAAGTCCATTCCTGGGAGGACCTAATGGTTGCCTTCGTTAGGAAGTGTTGGTATAATGGCTTCGGATAGGATGCAACTACAAAACATGTGCAAAAAAGGGGGCACGGATCTTTCAAAGAATACGCCCAAAGGTGGAGAACCTGGCAGCTCAAGTGGCACCTCAATGACGAAAAAATGATGACAATGATAGTAGACACATTGCCAGTATTCTACTATGGAAAATTGTGGGTTACACACCTTCAAGCTTTGCGGATTTGGTCTTCGTCGGCGAAATGATCGAAGTGGGTCTAAAAAGAGGCAAATATGATCATTTTGCTTTGATAAATGCAAAAAAAACTGGGGCAAGTGAAGAGGATGAGAAGGAGGGAGAAACCTATGTTGTGACTGCCATTCTTATACGACCAAGTTTCCCACCAACCCAACAATGTCATTACTCAGCCAATAACAACCCTTCTCATTACCCACCACCCAGTCATCCACAAAGGCCATCCCTAAAATCAACCACAAAGCCTACCTACCGCACTTCCAATGACAAACACCACCTTTAGCATAAACCAAAACACCAACCAAGAAATGAATTTTGCAGCGAGAAAGCCTGTAGAATTCACCCCAATTCCAGTGTCCTATGCTGACTTGCTCTCATATCTACTTGATAATTCAATGGTAGCCATAACCCCAGCCAAGGTTCATCAACCTCCATTTCTCCGAGAATACGATTCGAACGCAACGTGTGCTTGTCACGGAGAAGCCCCGGGGTGTTCCATTGAGCATTGTAGGGCTCTGAAGCGTAAGATCTAATTGATGCGGGCTGGCTGAAATTTGAGGAGAATCACGTGTAAATCCTGACATTGACAAGAGATGCCACACATGGGGCAATTTTGAAGGCTGTTGTTAGATGTCTCTAATGACTCATCAGGATTTTCAAGTTTGTACCATTATTGTAAACCACAGTTACAATGTTAAATGAAATGGATAAAGTTGATATCTTTGTCCCTCATCCTCTCACAAACGCATCTTTGCTTATTCAACTTTCACTGGAATGTGGGTGCAAGCCATTGGTCTGTTTGCTCAAGCGACCTGTGCTCCTGAGTTTGGACTTCCAAGACCGTTCAATCAGAGATTACTCGTCTTACACGTTGGTGGGGGTGCCGTAAAACAACGTGTAAAGTTCAAAACAAATAAGTTTCAAAATAATAAAAAAAAAGAGTTGAAAAAAAAAAAGCATTTGATTGACTGTGTTTTCAAGATGTTCATGTGTCCTCATTTTATCATTCCGGAAAGTTTGTCTTTTTAGAGAGAAGTGAGTTATCAAGAATAGGATGTTGGACAAATGGCCTCAGTTACCTTAAGAAAAAGGGGGGTTGAATTAAGATACAAAGACTATTCCCCAATTAAGCTTTCACTCTCTCTTTTCGGATTAACAATGCACCCTTAACATGAATTACTCAAAAGACAATTCAAAATAAACTTCTTTAAAGCAAAAGATAAATAGCAATAAATAAAAGAAGTTTAAGGGAAGAGGGGAATGCAAACCTGATTTATATTGGTTCGGCCACTTCCCGTGCCTACGTCCAGTCCTCAAACAACCCACTTGAGATTTTCCACTCTCTTTGTAAAACTCCTTTTACAAAGTCTAAACCACACAGGGACAACTCTTCCCTTGTGTTCAAGAATCCTCTACAACAAGAGACCCACAGTCTCTTAATCCCTTTTCAGAAATAAGAAGAAGAGAAGAAGAGATCTCTCTTAAAAGAGATAGATTGTACAATGAAGATCAATCAAAATTCCTTATTGAATATGCAAGTGGTTGACCAAGGAATCTTTTTGAGAGGATAAAACATTTCAGTTCAAAAAAACTCTTAATCTTTTGAGAGGATAAAACTTTTTGGCAATGAAAAATCTCTTTAAATTCGTGTTTCCAAGTCACATATAAATAGACCTTTGATGGCCATTCATAAACCATTTGAATAGATGTGACTCTTGGGAATTATATTCTGAAAATCCCCTCTGGTAATCAATTACAAGACTTGTGTAATCGATTACAGATTTTAAAAATTTGAATTAAAACATTTTAAACTGCTGGTAATCGATTACCAGAGAGCAAATCTCAATTTGAAATGATAGAATTCTTTGGTCAAACCTTTTGTTTGTTTTCAATTTGGAAACTTCTTCCTAAAGATTCTAGAGATCAGCTTGATCCTATATCTTGATTTTCTTGGATTCTTGTCTTGAATAAAACTTAGAAGCACTTGATCCTTTAGCATCATCAAGACATCAAAACATCTTGCTTCTACATAGGAGTCATTTGACTTAATCCATCAACTGAAAAATCCTTCAACTATTTCTCGTCCTTGGAAAATTCTTTTTGCAAGAATCAACTGCTTCTTTCATTCTTCCTCACTACGAGGTTGTGAAAACAAGACAACAATTGGTACCTCTAAGCCCTACACTAGGGCAATGAAAGGCACCATGCATAAACCTCAAACGAACCTAGGGGCAGATTAGAAGTTCTCACCCAATAGGTTCCTTGCTACAAGGTCATGACGAAAGACAACGATTGTACCTCAAAACCTTACACTGGGGTAACGAAAGGCAGCATGCAAAATCCTCAAGCCAACCTAGGGGCAGATTAGAAGTTTTCACCCAATAGGTTCCCAGCTACAAGGTCACGACTAAAGATAACAATTGGTACCTCAAAGCCTTACACTGGGGCAATGAGGGGCATCGTGCATGAGCCTCAAGTGAACACAGGGGCAGATCAAAAGTTCTCACCCGTCGATGTTTTTAAACAAGAAAAAAAAGGGGGAGGCAAACCCTGGAATTTCAATAGATTGATTAAACGTCAAATGGCTCCATTGCCGAAACTCCAAAATGGTCAAGTGACTAAATCAAACAGAATATACACTCTGAGGGAGTTCCCGGAGAGATTTGCAAAAGATAGGATAAAGTTGCATGAATTATCACCTTTTTCAAAAGGACAGTCAATTTGTGTTTTCCAAAAAAATTAAATCAAAATCAAAATCACAAAATAGGGAAAGAATGTCATGAACATTGTATAGCTTTCCATTGCATTGCATTGTTTCATATGAGGTCAGCATTACCAAATTTCACGACAAAGGATGCATGCGCCTGCATCCCTAAAAAACATGTTAACTGCATAGATTTCCTACACCTCGTGTCCAATCTTTTTGGATGACCGGCCCTCTCAATGAGTCGATCTCTTGCTTTCTCATAAAGGTGGACCCTTGGGTACTAGTACCTATCACCTTTAGAGGACTATATGTCTTCGCCATCATGCAGAGGGCTGCACGCCCTCGCCTTTAGAGGGCTACGCATCCTCATTTTTAGTGTGCTCCATATCCACACCTTAAGAGAATATAAGGTCCTTTGCCCTTAGATGCTTAACCGAGACTTGCACTCCCGGTTAAGGGGCCAGTAGTTTCCTTTTATCAGTTCCTGGGCCACCCCCTGATATTGGAGGGCGACCAACTGTGCAAGCACATCCAGAGAGGGAGGCTATCACGCATCTACTATGCATACCGGGGCAAGATTTCACCCGTACCGCTGCAAAATGACGAGTGCGGATCATGCGCACCAACATGACCACTCTTACATGGATATGGATGACATTGCTATTTAGCAACATTCTGCCCAGCGACCACAATGCCAACCTCCCCCTGCAGATGTATCAGTTGGGATAGTGCCCACAAGACGCCCCGTGGACTCGAGGAAGTCCAACAGGGCCCTGGGGTTTCTAGCTCTGGTTACGGGCCTCTGTAGTCCTACAGGGTGCCCGTCCCCCCAGCGAGGTCATGCCATCGTGACATAGGTAAGTATGCACGTGACTCAATTGATTTCTGATGTCATCTATTGTTTGCAAGAATCGCACCCACAAAGACACCCAGTGGACCCGGAGAAGTCCAACAGGGCCCTGGGATTTCCAGCTCTGGTTACGGGCCTCTGTAGTCCTACAAGGTGCCCGTTCCCCCCGGCAAGGTCACGTCATCATGACATAGGTAAGTATGCACATCGCTCAACTGATTTCTGATTTCATCTATTGTTTGCAGGGATCACACCCGCAAGACACCCAGTGGACCCGAAGAAGTCCAACAGGGTCTTGGAGTTGCCAAGCTCTAATTACGGGCCTCTGTCAGTTCTACGAAGTGCCTGTCGTTCCCAGCAAGGTCATCAGGCCCCCTACTAATCGAGCTTTCATCAAGAAGTACTGCGCCCCCAGGCAGGCGCAGGGCGAGACACCACAGTAGCCTAGGGATGGCCGACAGCGGGCAACAAACGCACTGCCATCACCTCTAGAGTTCACCTCAGCTCATCCACAAAAAGGTTAGAGCGTTGCTTACGACACATGGTTGACCAATAGGCGACCAAGTCCAAAGCCAAAGGTAAGCAAAGTACTAGGTCCGTGACCGACAAGTCATAAGGCGTCCAGCTCAAGACGTTAAAGAAGCGCTACTAGGAGGCAACCTAGTACCCTTTAAATTTCTGCTTGTTGTTTGATCACCTTTGTTTCTCAAGTCATTGTAGGACACACCTAGTTGCTCATGATCCTAGGAATTTAAATAAAACAAGCACAAGCTCGGAGGGTAGTCATACTTCACAAAATATATATATGTATGTTTAGGTAGAAAGATACCTTTGATATGCATGTATGTAGCAAAAAATACTTCACAATATATATATGTATGTTTAGGTACCTTGGATATGCAAGTATGTAGCAAAAATACTTCACAAAATATATATATGTATGTTTAGGTAGCAAGATACCTTGGATATGCATGTATATAGCAAAAATATCTCACAAAACATATATATGTATGTTTAGGTAGCAGGATACCTTGGACACGCATGTATATAGCAAAATACCTCACAAAAATATACGTATGTTTAGGTAGCAAAATACCTCATGAAAAAAAAGAGAGAGCAAGAAAAGAATAAAGAGGAAGAAAAAAATAATAATAAAAAAAAAAGTTGTCTAGCTAAAAAACAACATGCTTGTGAAAAAAGATAATTTCCAACTTTTCTTTGAAAGATTTTACTGATCTTAACCAGTTTTTGAAAAAAAATGTGTATACACCTGAAGAGTGAATGCTGTGAAAATTTTCTGAACGCCCAAAATGGACTCGGATGAATGCATGATTTGATAGAAGAACATATTTTGGAAATACTGGGTTGACTTAAAGTAGGGAAAATGAATCCTGAGCCCTAGTGTCACATGGCCATAAAAACTTTATGCTTGAGTGTCCACATGGGTGCATGCATGACCAGTTTTGCATAAAATTTCCTAATCATTGTTGCATGTGTATCATCCCCTTTATCCCCGAACCGCTGGCCAAACCCTGACATATATCATGACCAGTCGTTCTACAAGCCTTGAGCCAAAATCCCAACTTATCATAAACCTTGACCTAGGGTGAGAATGTCAATCCTTGCCCTCGGGAGAAAACAAAAAAAGAGAAAAAAAAAATTCCTGATCAAAAGAATCGGAAGAAAGCAAAAAGAGAAAATTCCCAATCAAAGAGGGGGAGAAAGCAAAAAAGAAAGAAAATTCCCCGATCAAAGATTGAGAGGAAGCAAAAAAAAAAGAAACAAAGTTCCCGATCAAAGATCGAAAGAAAACAGAAATATGCGGAAAGGTCTTTGGACCAGACAACATTTGAACAATACAAAATTGTCACCAAGTAAACAAGAAAAAAGGAAACCACGACCTAAAGTGGTCCTCTCCCTTTGATTGCCAACCAAAATCCTGTGTGCTAGCGACTTTCTCGCCCCGCACTAAACAAAAACAGAAAAGGAAAAGGCAAAAACACTCAAAGCCAAATTCCCCACCTAAAAACCATTCCCAAAATAAGTCCTATTGATCCATGATCACGCATGTAATCTTTGATTTGATAGGAAATGATTTGCAAAATCAAGTCATGACATATCTATGGTTCAGAATTAGGATAAAACACTTACCTGTGTGAGATTGATACACGTTGAGTGATTTTCTCCTATTTTAGTGGGACCCAGTGCTTCCTCTAAATGGTCATTTAGAAACGAAATGCTAACATCCAAAATCTCATTTATGGTTATGAGAAAATTTCATCAGCATACTCTCCCTCCCTGATAGACACATTGTTTTTCATCCAAAAAGCAAATGTTGCTCTGATCAGTTGGAAGTTTTTGTCTCTTTATTAAAGTATGTTCGCATTTTGGTGAAGAAAACACCGAGACTATTTTTAGTCTCACAGTTATCAAGAACTACGTAGGTCTGAGTTCCTCATTACAAATTAAGGATACGTAGGAGCAAAAGCCTTGCTTTTGTTGACCACCCCACTTTTTGTTACCGTGACCCAAGAGTCTGGTGGCATGCGGAGCCACATGACTGTGGGATCCGCAGATTCATGTTTTTTTTATGTTTCATCCTTTATCATTTACATGACTTGAGGGACTAACGTTTGTTTTTTTGATGTCGCGATTGTCATTTGTTTTGTGCATATATTTTGTTTGGACTATTGCGTTAGTGCTTACTTCGTTGTTGTCAATAGTGTTTGTTGAAATTTCGGAACCGTGTAGAGTTTTTCATTTAGGAACGTCGTCCTAAAAATAAAATGAACCAAAAATCCTAATAAAAAGAAAGAAGCGTTGTGAATAAAAGTCATGTTCATAAAGAAAAGAAAAAGGTTTTTGTTTATATATATGTGTAAAAGGAAAGTGTGTATAAAATGATTTTTTGTGTGTAAATGATGCATGGAAAGGAATTCTTGTGTGTGTGAGCAACGAGTGTATATAAAGAAACTTTTGTATGAACCATAAGTGTGTGTTGGGAAAAACGAAAAAATCTTTGAACGTAAATAGGGTTTCTATATAGACCGTGTGACGTAAAGAGAAAGAGTTCCAATGCGTGTACAGAAAAAGTTTGTCATGTATAAGAATGTAGATGTACAAAGAAAAGTTTTCCTCATAGAGGGCCATGGGTGTATAGTTTTGTGAATATAAAAATGAAACAAAAAAGGAAAAAGAAAGGAAGACCTCTAAGGTCGACATGTTATAGTTAGGAAGCATAAATCATTCGTAGAGAGCAAACATATCTTCTGGAAACAAGGGACTGATGCTAAGATTTTATTTTCCTGAATAAACGAGATAAGAATGGATGAATTCGTTGAACTGATGAAAGAACATAATTGGGAAATGTTGGGTCTGTTTGTGTAAATTCCCGATCGTAGTATCGCAATGCCATAAACGGGATGCTTGAGTGCCCACCTGGCTGTGGCCATGACTAATTTTGCACGTTGTTTCCAAATCATCATTGTCGCGCGTGCCTTGCAGAATAATATGGAAGTTCGGCCCGAGACCGACACCTTGACGCACGAATTTGTTTTGCCCCAGACATCAAGATGGGGCTCCCACGATAAAAGACCCCATTGAGACACAACCTTAGACTATTTTGAACCTTGGCCTATAAAATGAATCCTCATCCTTTCCCCCGAAGCAAAGGACAACGGAATCTCCTCAAGGGAGAGCAAATAGAATACTAAAACCCGATTTCCCAAAGAAAGGAATGGAGAAAAAGAAGTAAAAAGAAAGAAAAGGAAGAAATGGAAAGAAAGAAAAAAGAAAAATATGAAAACAAAGAAAAGAACAATAAAAAAGAAAGAAAAAGAAGGATTCCCGATCGAAGATCGAAAGGAAGTGAAAAAGGAAAAGATCGGAGGAAAATAGAGTAATTCCCGATCAATGAAAGAAAGAGAACGAAAATTCTTCAAGCCAGATAAATTTTCGGCAAGGTAGGTGACTGCCGGCAAAGGAAAACCCATTTTTGGTGGTTCTTCCTTTCAGATTGCCACTCAAAATCATTCTCGACTGGCAATATCCCGCCCCACATAAACAAAGAGGAAAAGACCGGAACACCCAGTTTCCTCTCAAAAAACACTACCCTCGAGAAAATCCTATTGATCCGTAATCGTATGTGTGATCTTTGATTCGATAGGAAATCGTGTGCAAAATAAAGTCGTGGTGCAGTTATGGTTTGGGATTAGGGTAAAACACTTGCCTGTGTGAGTTTTTATACACTATGAGTGATTTATTCCCAGTTTCAGCTTAACCCGATGTTTCCCCTGAATGTTCATTCAAAAGCTAAAAGTTGACATCCTGCCTTTATTTTCGGGTACAAGGAAGATTACCCTTGGCATAAGTATATTGTTTTTCTAAGATATGGTGCTCTCGCGAATGATTTATTTTTCATTGCAAAAAGCATGCTTGCCTTTTTAGGTGGAAAAAACCCGGTGGACCATTCGATCCTGCCTACCCTTTTCTGGATCCCGATGAATTGCATTTTCGTTGATGCATCCTCCACCCACGAGTTTGGAGCCATGCGTAGTGATTGCTTAGTGCAATTCTCCATTCTCTACCCTTTTCTGGAGCCCCATGTATTGCGTTTTCGTTCATGCATCCTTCACCCACGAGTTTGGAGCCATGTGTAGTGATTGCTTAGTGCAATTCTCCATTCTCTACCCCTTTTTCGGAGCCCCATGAATTGCGTTTTCATTCATGCATCCTCCAACCACGAGTTTGGAGCCATGCGTAGTGATTGCTTAGTGCAATTCTCCATTCTCTACCCTTTTTCGGAGCCCCATGAATTGCGTTTTCGTTCATGCATCCTCCACCCACGAGTTTGGAGCCATGCGTAGTGATTGCTTAGTGCAATTCTCCATTCTCTACCCTTTTTCGGAGCCCCATGAATTGCGTTTTCATTCATGCATCCTCCACCCACGAGTTTCGAGCCATGCGTTGTGATTGCTTAGGGCAATTCTCCATTCTCTACCCCTTTTTCGGAGCCCCATGAATTGCGTTTTCGTTCATGCATCCTCCACCAAAGAGTTTGGAGCCATGCTTCATGATTGACTAGTGAGGACCCTCTAGTGCAATCCTCCATCCTCGCCTTTTATTCGGAGCCCCATGAATTGCGTTTTCGTTCATGCATCCTCCATCAATGAGTTTGGAGCCATTCTTCATGATTGCGTAGTGTGGACCCTCTAGTGCAATCCTTCATTCTCCAATGTGTTCTTCATTGTCAAGTGCGGACCCTCTTGACTGGAAAATGTGATCTTTGTTATTTTCCCGATTGATTCCTTTGCCAAACGTGTATATTATGTTATTGTTGTTGTTTGTATTTTGTTTTGTGTTGTGCAGAAAAAAGAAGGAGTAGAGACGAGAGTCGTCATGGGCTAATCACAGAAAGGGCAAGAAGAACGAAATCAGTGTCTTATCTTTGCTTTCCTCTTATCTCCGATAAAAGGTAAGTAAAGAGGGGCAACTGTCATACCCTAATTTCGTCCGGGGATTATTACTTGATGATATGCAACCTTTGATTGGCCGCTTCAAAATACTTGGCACCTTTTGTTGCATGATATGTAAGTCCCGAGACACGCCGGAAATCAAAGGGAAGCAGGTTTACGCGATCCGTGAAATTCCGTAATGGGGCGGAAACCAAAAAGAGATGTTGTCGGGTAATTCGTGAGTTTTCGTAACTTCTTCGAAAGCTAAAAAAGGAGTAAATACATGATCCGTAAGGATTCGTAACCTTACGGAAAGAAAATAAGTATCGTTACAAAATTCGTAAAGTTTCGTAACGTTACGGAAAAAGAATTACCAAAAAAGGTAAAGAGGGGTGCATTTAGTAAAAAGGGGGGTACAAATAGAAATCAGGCCCACTTGGGCCTTCCAGATTCTTCCTCCAGAAGGCGGTTGTTTCTGGAGGAAGCAACCTTGCTCGCCTGGGCGAGCTGGGTGGCAAGCTCCTCCCCTAATTTGCTATAAATAGGGGGAGGAATGAAGAGGGAAAGGGTTCAGCCTTCTTGGCACTTCGTATTCTCTTAAATTTGCTGAGGAAAATTGTTTCCGTGAAGAAAATCCAAGCCGAGGTGCTTCCCTAACGCTTCCGAGATGTTTTCGTAAGCAAATCCGCGAAGGTTTTCCTCCGTTATTCACCGTTCTTCATCCGTTCTTCGTGCTTCAAACGGGTAAGTTTCCAAATCGAGCTTTTTCAATTCATTCTATGTACCCGTGGTGGTCCCCATTTGTTTCATGTACTTTTATTCTCATTTTCGTTTACTTTCCGTACCCCCTTTTGACGTGCTTCAGTCATTTATTTAAGTAATCTCTCGCCTAATCAAAAAATAAAATAAATTTCCACCGATCATTTGATTTGTAATATCCGTTAATTTCAGTTAAAATGAATTCCGACCGTTCAGACGTTTTCTCTTTGGGATTTCTCATTCTTAATTGAATTGACTAATAACTAAAGTGAAACTAAGGCTAGAATCAACCCGCCAAGTCAAGCTCGTCCACAAAAAAATCACTAAAAAAGGATTTGAAAGTTTATCATCTCAGTTTTCCTTATCAAGTAAAAGGATCATTTTTAAGGTCCAACTCCTTAAAATGACCACCTTTCAAGTAAAAAAGAATCGCTTGATTCACTCTTAAGAAAGAACTACGTAGGTCTGATTTCCTCTTCGATGGAGGGTACGTAGGAGCAAGAGCCCCGCTTTTGTCGACCTCAAAAAATAAAAAGAAGTAAAAGTAAAGGTAACACAATTTCCACAATTCTAAAAAATGAGGCTGTTGTCCTTTGAGACAAACGTGAGAGGTGCTAATACCTTCCTCAAACATAAATACAACTCCCGAACTTAGAATTTTCATTTTGACCGGTTTCCTTCGGTTTTCTCCGACGTTTTCCACAAATTAACGTTGGTGGCGACTCCGCGCATCTTTCCTCCTTTGGAAAGCGCACCCGTGAGCCTCGCCTCGCTCGCCCGCAAAAGGGCATGTTGTGACACCTAGTATGACATCTAGGTTATTCTTGCCAATAGAAAATTTTGCAAGTGAGTTTTTCAAATTTTTAATTTCTTCTATATATTTGCTACAACATTTACATGAATTTACTTTTTCATTAGTCATAGTAGAAACATGAACTTTATCACTAGATTTAGAGATTGAAACTTCGGTTTTAAGAAGATGTATTTCTTTATTTAGTTTTGAAATGTCTTTTTCTAAATCTGAAATTGTTTTCTTAGATTAAGAAACAAGTTTTGCTAGTTTAATTGATTCACTATGTAATTCAGCAAATGCATCTTGTAACTCATCAAAAGAAATAGATTTGTTAGAAGATGTTACCTCTTCGTCGCTTTCATAGTTTTTGCCCATTAGACATAGATTAATCATTTCTTTTTGAGAATCATCAAACAATTCTAAGTTGTTATCTTCCCATGTGATATAGGCCTTCTTTGCCTTCTTATCTCCAATAGTCTTCTTTTCAAACTTCTCTATTTTTCTCTTAAAGATTGGACAATCAGCCCTCAGATGTCTGGGTTGATTGCACTCAAAGCATTTTGGGATTTGAGATGACTCTTCAGTCCTTCTTTTTGGTTTGAAGTTTTGTCTTCTTTGATTTCCTCTCATTCTAATAAATTTGTTGAATCTTTTGACAAAGAGGCTAAGATCTTCATCTTCATCTAAGTCAATTGAATCTTCTAAGTCACTTTCCTCTTGGATTGAAGATGAGGCTTTAAGAGCAATTCCCTTCTTCTTCTTATCATTTTCTTCATGTTGATTTAGTCTTTGCAACTCCATCTCATGTTCCTATAATTTTCCAAATAGTGTAGCAAGAGACATAATAGACAAATCTCTAGATTCTGTGATGGTTGTTACCTTTGGTTGCCACTCTCTACTTAGACATCTTAACACTTTATTTATGAGATCCTCATTTGGAAAAATTCTTCCTAATGATGCAAGATGATTAACTATATGTGTGAATCTTTTATGCATGTCTTGTATACTTTCATTTGTCTTCATCCTAAATAATTCATACTAATGAGTTAAAGTATTTATCCTAGATCGTTTGACATCATTTGTTCCCTTATGTGTAACTTGTAGAGTGTCCCACATATCCTTAGCACTCTTACAATTTGAAACCCTAAAATATTCATCCATTCCTAGGGCAGAAGTAATGATGTTTTTAGCCTTTAAATTGTACTGCACTAATCTTCTTTCATCTTCAGATCACTCTTCTCTAGGTTTCTCTATTGTTGTATTTCTAGCCACCATGGTGGGTACATAAGGTCCAACTTCTATGGCTTCCCAAATGTTTATGTCTATTGCTTCAATGAAAATTTGCATTCGGGTTTTCCAGTAGTGGTAACCCTCTCCATTAAAAATAGGAGGCCTATTTATTGAATTTCCTTCTGGGAATAAGAAGTTTGTTGAGGCCATTATTCTTGAAGCTTCTAAACTTTATACAAGAATGAAGCTCTGATACCACTTGTTAGACAAGTGGCCTCAGATATCTTAAGAAAAGTGTGTGTGGGGGGGGGGGGGGTGAATTAAGATATCACAATCTTTTCCTAATTAAAAATTCTATTTTGATTTTATCCCAAAACCCAAGATTCCTTTCAAAATGAACTCCTAAATAATTATGCAAATTAATCTTACTAAATAGAAACAATAAGCAATAAGCAATAAACAATAAAAGAGTTTAAGGGAAGAAAGATTGCAAACTCAGATTTATACTGGTTCGGCCACACCCTTGTGCCTACGTCCAGTCCCCAAGCAACTCGCTTGAGAGTTCACTATCTTGCGAAAGCCCTTTACAAGTTCTGAACCACACAAGGACAACCCTTCCTTTGTGTTCAGATTTCTTTACAACAAGAGACCCTCGGTCTCTTAATCCCTTTTGAAATATAAGATGAAGAGAAGAAGAAATCTCTCTTGAAAGAGATAGATTGAACAATTGAGCACTCAAATAATTCCTTATTGAATTGCATGTGTATTGGCCAAGGAATTTTTAAGAGGATAAGATGATTTTGCTTTTTGAGAGGATAAGACCTTTTTGTTATGAAAAACTCTAAGCAGATTCGTGTTCCAAGTCACATATAAATAAACCTTTGATGACCATGTAAAAACCATTTGAACAGATGTGACCCTTGGAAATAATTTTCTAAAAATATCATCTGGTAATTGATTACAAGACTTGTGTAATCGATTACAGGCTTTAAAATTTGAATCAAAACGTTCAGTAACTGTTGGTAATCGATTACCATCCATATGTAATCGATTACACAGTGTAAAATTTAAATTCAAATTTCTAATGGCTGTTATAAATCATTTTGGCCACTGGTAATCGATTACATCCTCTGGTAATCGATTACCAGAGAGTAAATCTCTTGAAAAAGACATTTTAGCTTAAATTTCTTGGTCAAACCTCTTGCTTTTTCAATTTGGAATTCCCTCCCTAAATCACTAGAGATCTGCTTGATGACGTATCTTGAATCTCTTGGATTTTTGTCTTGATCTTAATTTGAGATGCGCATTTTCATATGTCATCAAAATATCATGATCATATGGCATCATCAAAACATCAAAGTCAAAGTGTTTGCTTCTACACATTTTATAGGAAAGCCTAGGCTTGACAGAGGCTAACCCAAAAGCCTAACCCATTTCTATATTTACACAACTTTGTAAATACTTATGATCTCGTTTCTCTTCATTTTTTTTTCTTAGCCTTTGTTCCTCGCGTCAATTTTCTCTCAAAATAATTATTTCTGTAAGTGCAGACATAATAAAAATGTGACTACTAGGATTTTCATTGAACATACCCTTGTCTAAAAAAACAATAATTAATTTGAAATGGATTAGTTCTTTTGCTGTGTATTTTCTTTAAAAAAATCCTTAGTTGCAGTTTGCATCAAATTTCTTCAAATTTTCCCTTATGCAAGTGCAATATGTAAGGGTTTATTCCTATACTATTCACAACTGATAACTACTAAATATGATTTGCTTTTGATAATGAAAATAGAGTAAAATATCTTTAAAATTAATTATTTAGCAGTTATTCATGCTTAATTGTTAGGAATTGATGTTTTTCTTGTTTATGGCTAGCAAATATAAAAAATGGAGGGATTAAAAGCAAAAAAGATGCAGAAAATACGAAAAAGATGAAAATTCTAGCATAAGGCCCAGCTCAAGACGCGCTCAGTGCGCGGTGCACGCTAAGCGCGAAAGTAGGCACCTGCGCTAAGCGAGCAAAGCGCAAAAATAAGCACCTGCATTAAGTGAGCATAGTGCGCTAAGCGCGAGTACGCAAACCCAAGTCCACTCCAGCAACTATAAAAAAGGAGTCAAGCCAAGGAGAAAGGACACACCGAGTCTCAGAGCACTCTAATACGCACCTAAATCCTGAGAACTCTTCCTTAGGGAATTCTCTCTTCTCTCTCATCATTTTCTTATTCCCTTCTTCCAGCCCTTCTCATCCACCAGTTCTTATACCCCTATCTCAATGTAAGGCCCTCATGGCCATGAGAGGCTAAACCCCTAGTTAGGGCCTGATAGGCCTAGAAAGCCAAAAGATGTATGATGTACTTCATATTTATCAATGCAACAAGTGTTTTCTATCCTATTATCTTTTCCTATTTTAATTTCATACATTACTCATCTTTACATTATTTAAGGGGTTGGATGCTCGATAGAGGGTAATCCTTAATAAGAATATAATGAAGGTATGCATGCATCAGTTTTAGGGGTTAGACGCTCGACAAAGGATAACTCATAATAGAACTAAAAGGAAAAGATATCATAATAAAATCATTCTTAGACATAGAATGATTGCATTATGCCCATCCATCAAAGCACGCATCTAGAATTAAAGCTCCATGCATTTTATCTATTGAATCTTTGCAAAGGCATTTGGGAGATAGATAGGTAAAATAGACTTGTCATCATGAGACATCAGGAGCATGTAATCTAATAGATGTAGGTAGGATAAATTTACCTGATTGATAAAAATAAATCCAAAAATCGTACATCTTAGGCAAACAAGGCATGCTAGGTCCTAACATTCTGATCCCGTTGAATTCTCTATTGATTATTTTGCTTCCTATTATTTTATTTTTCTACAATTATCTGTTATTAATTCTTGTTCCCTTTATTTATTCTTCACCTCTCTTTATCTCTTCTCTTATAAATTGAAAATTATACAAGTACAAAACAAAGTCCCTTTGGAAATTGACACTCGAACTTCCAAGTTTTTACTACTTGGATATTTGGTGCACTTGCCAAACCATTAACAACAACCTTAGGCCCAAGCCTGACCAGGCTCATGGACAGCATTACATGCTTTCTATTACATTGTTAAATGTCTATTATATATTACATGCAAAAGTTTGTTGAATTGATTCCCTACTATAGGACAAATGTTTGACGACTCAGCAAACATTCAACAACATTATGACTTCAGCAAATAGTAGGAAACTATTCATAAACACTTTTTTCATATAGGAATCAAAATGTAGAGTTTTTCAAAGAGGGACTTAAAGGAAAAATGGTGTTAAGTATAGGGACCATACATTCATTGTTTCTGATATACTTGAAAGTTAAGTATATCAAACATTTTCCATTTTTAGTAGTTAAATACTTAAATGCACATATTTCACTCGATGTGACTTTGCTGGTTTGCATTTTTTTCATTGAATCCTTAAATCCTAACATAGTGGAATATGGGGAATTCCTTGGACTCGTCAATGTAATAGGGTATAACGCTGAAGAGCTTTAGTCGATACTTTAATGAGGTTACACCAAATACCAATAAGAGAAAAATAAATCATTTTACAGTTGACCATATCCTAATTGAATTATTAAAAAAATGGCCTAAATAAGAATTTGGTCCCTATAGTTTCCATCTGTCGCAACCTACCCTTCGGCGGGAGGGCGACGCGAGACTCGTGGGTGCGTGTTCCAAGAAAGGAATACGCGCGGAGTTGCCACCAACGTTTATTTGAGGAAAACGTGGGAAAAACCGGAAAAGACATGATCTACGAACTTTAAGTGAAAGGTTCGGGAGTTGTATTTACGCACGGGGAAGGTATTAGCACCCCACGCGTTCGTCAGAAGAGACGACAACCTTTAATTAAATGTGCAAACATGACTTCAATTTTTATGTTCCCTTTTACGTCTTTATTTCTTTTTATATATTTTTTATCTTTTTGCGGTCGACGAGGGTGTTTCCCTTGCTCCTACGTATTCCTTAATTGCGATAAGGAAATCAGACCAACGTAGTTCTTTGAGAACAAAGTGTTTGGTTAAGTTATTTTTATTCTTTTTGCAAGATATGTTTTTATTGGATGAAGTTCATTTAAGGCGTTGGACCATTAAACAAACTTCCAATTTCTTTTGAAAAGAGAGAAGACATTAAGGCATTAGACCATTAATGATCTCTTTATTTTTTTTGAAAGAGGTAATAAAGTTACATGTTGATTTTAGGCCTTTAGAAATCTACCCTTAACCAATAAAAGTGGGAAAGACCATTTCAAGGCGTTGGACCTTTGAAAATGGCTTTTTTTAGGCGATGACAAAAGTTTGGTTTATGAATTGATTTTTAGCCTTAGTTTCGCTTTGGTTATTAGTTGATTCGATTAAGAAAGAAAAATCCCAAAGAGAAACGTCCGATTGATTTTTTTGGTTTATTTTACTAAAAGATATTTTTTATTATTATATTATTATTTTACCTCTTTTTGGTTTCCAACGTGGTTACGGCATGACTGGACGGTCAGATTTCATTTTAACAAAAACTAACGGATATTACAATTCAAATGATTGGTGGAAATTTATTTTATTTTTTTGATTAGGCGAGAAAATAACTTAAGCGAATGACTAAAGCACGTCAAAAGGGGGTACGGAAAGTAAATGAAATGAAAATCAAAGCACCTGAAAGCAAATGAGGACCACTAAGGGTACATAGAATGAATTGAAAAGTTCAATTTCGGGAACTTACCGGTTGAAGACCGAAGAACAACGAAGAACGAATGAAGAACGTCGAAGAACGGTTGAAAATCTTTGCGAAATCACCCACGGAAACGTTACGGAAACATTATGGAAGCGCCTCGGCTTGGATTTTCTTCACGGAACCAATTTTTTTCACTAATTTCAAGTGATTCTCGAATTACCAGGAGGGCTGAACAATTTTCCTCTTCACTTCTCCCCCTATTTATAGGAAAATGGGGGAGATGCTTGCCACCCAGCTCGTCCAGGCGAGCTAGGTTGCTTCCTCCAGAAGCAACCGCCTACTGGAGGCATTTTCTGGAAGGCCCAAGTGGGCCTGGTTGCTATTTGCAACCCCATTTTTACTAAGTACACCCCTCTGCCTTTTTTTCGTGATTCTTTTTCCGTAACGTTACGAAACTTCACGAATTTCGTAACGATGCTTGTTTTCTTTCCGTAATGCTACGAAACCTTACGGATTACGTAATCATCCCCTTTTTGCCTTCCGGAGTGTTACGGAACTTTACGGATTGCGCACTAACACATCCTTTTCATTTCCGGCATGTCGCAGAACTTCACGGATTGTGCTACAATGCTTTCTTTTGACTTCCGGCATGTCACGGAACTTCACGAATTGCCTAATGATGGGTGCCAAGTACCTCGAAGAGGTCAAATGAGGGTCACATCCCAACGACGGATGGTCCCCAGACGAAATTAGGGTATGACAGTTGCCCCTCTTTACTTGTCTTTTATTGGAGATAAAAGGGAGTAAAGATAAGACACTAATTTCGTTCGAGCGAAACACCACTCGGCCCGTGAACCTCCCTGCCTGCGGAACCTGCAAAAAATTGAAAATGATCAGTACCGACACATCATCCTGATACTGTCGAATTTTCTCCCATTGGTTGATACAAGACACAAAATGACCATTATTGTCTCTGCGTTTTGTTGTACACGATCGAGCCTCGGCGGTGAGACACAGAATGACCATAATTTGTCTCTGTGTGCCACCGGACACGACCGCCTCTGGATGGCAAAAAGGTGTGCGGAATGACCATAATTTGTCTCCGCCCACCTCTCAACTTGCTATTTTTGAATGACAAAGGGCCCAAAATTTGTCTCTGTGCGTTTATCACCTGCCTCACTGCTCCTGATTGATAAAGGGCGCAAAATTTGTCTCTGCGTGTTTGCCCACTCAGCTTGTTGTTCCTGAATGATAAAGGGCGCAGAATCCGTTTCTGCGCGTTTACCCACTCAGCTTGTTGTTCCTAAATGATAAAGGGCGCAGAATCCATTTCTGCGCGTTTACCCACTCAGCTTGTTGTTCCTGAATGATAAAGGGCACAGAGTCTATCTCTGCGTGTTTACCCACTCAGCTTGTTGTTCCTAAATGATAAAGGGCGCAGAGTCTATCTCTGTGCGTTTACCCACTCAGCTTGTTGTTCCTGAATGATAAAGGGCGCAGAGTCTGTCTCTGCGCGTTTACCCACTCAGCTTGTTGTTCCTGAATGATAAAGGGCGCAGAATTTGTATCTACGCGTTTACCCACTCAACTTGTTGTGCTTGAATGATAAAGGGCGCAAAATCTGTATCTACGCGTTTACTCACTCAGCTTGCTATCATGCTTTGAGTCTTAGAGATAGCAAACGAAAGTTTTTACGGATAACCACTTGGGTATCTCCGCATGTCACGTGACTCCAGTGTCAGTATGACAGAATTTGTTTGTGCGGAAGATGACGTAAATCTCCGCGTGTCAACGGGCTTATTGGCCACGATTGACAAAGGCTGCAGAAGACGACGTTAGTCTCTGCGTGCTATCATGCTTTGAGTCTTAGAGATAGCAAAAGAAAGTTTTTACTGATAACCACTCGGGTATCTCCGCATGTCATGTGACTCCAGTGTCAGTATCATAGAATTTGTCTGCGCGGAAGATGACGTAAATCTCCGCGTGTCAACGAGCTTGTTGGCCGCGATTGACAAAGGGTGCAGAAGACGATGTTAGTCTCTATGTGCTACCATGCTTTGAGTCTTAGAGATAGCAAAAGAAAGTTTTTACGGATAACCACTCGGGTATCTTCGCATGTCACGTGACTCCAGTGTCAGTATGACAGAATTTGTGGGGGGGCGGTCGACAAAAGCGAGGCTCTTGCTCCTACGTCTCCTGAATGAGGAACTCAGACCTACGTAGTTCTGGATAACTTGTGAGACTAAAATAGTCTCGGTGTTTTCTTTACTAAAATGCGAACATGCTTTAGTAAAGACACAAAACTTCCAACTGATCAGAGCAACATATGTTTTTTGGATGAAAAACAATGTGTCTACCGGGGAAGGAGAGTATGCTGATGAAATTTTCTCGTAACCATAAATGAGACTTTGGATGTTAGCATTTCGCTTCTAAATGACCATTTGGAGGAAACACTGGGCTCAACAAAAATAGAAGAAAATCACTCAAAGTGTATCAATCTCACACAGGTAAGTGTTTCATCCTAATTCCGAACCATAGATATGTCATGACTTGGCTTTGAAAGTCATTTCCTATCAAATCAAAGACTACATACGTGATCATGGATCAATAGGACTTCTTCTTGGGAATGGGTTTTTTTTGTGGGAATTTTGGCTTTGAATGTTTTTGGCCTTTTCCTTTTCTGTTTTTGTTTAGTGCGGGGCGAAAAAGTCGCTGACACACAGGATTTTGGTTGGCAATCAAAGGGAGAGGACCACTTTAGGTCGTGGTTTCCTTTCTTTTCTTGTTTACTTGGTGACAAATCTGTATTTGTTCAGATGTTGTCTGGTCCAAAGACTTTTCTGCACATTTCTTTTTCTTCCGATGTTTGATCGGGAATTTTCTTTCTTTTTGTTTTCTCCCACTCTTTTGATTGGGAATTTTCTCTTTTTGCTTTCTTCCGATTCTTTTGATCGGGAATTTTCTCCCTTTCTCCTTTTCTCTTCTTTTCTTTTTTTATTTTCTTTTGAGGGAAAGGTTTATGGTGAGTTGGGATTTTGGCTCAAGGCTTGTAGAATGGATGGACATGATATATGTCAGGGTTTGGTTTGGTTCAGGGATAAAAGGAGATGTCCCACATTATTTCCATGACACAAATGCAACAATGATGATTTGGAATTTTTATGCAAAACTAGTCATGCATGCACCTATGCGGACACTCAAGTGTCGAAAATTTTTTGGTCATGTGATGCTAGGGCTCATAATTCATTTTCTCTATTTTAGTTAACCCATTGTTTCCAAAATATGTTCATTTATCAATCTGCGCATTCATCCGAGTCCATTTTGGGCGTTCGGGAAAACTTTCACAGCTTTCACCCTTCAAGTGCATACACACATTTTCTTTCAAAAACTGGTTATGATTAGTGAATTTTTTCAAAGAAAAGTTGGAAGTTATCTCTTCTCAAAAGCATGTTGGTTTTTCAGCTAGACAACTTATTTTTCTTTTTTTCTCTTTTCCTTTTAATCATGTGTTTATTTCTTTTCCTTGTTTGTTTTTGTTTTTTTTTTTTCCTTTTTTTCATGAGGTATTTTGCTACCTAAACACATGTATATTTTTGTGAGGTAATTTTGCTATATACATGTGTATCCAAGGTATCTTGCTACCTAAACATACACATATATTTTGTGAGGTATTTTTTTGCTACATACATGCATATCTAAGGTATCTTGCTACCTAAACATACATATATATCTTTTGTGAGGTATTTTTTGCTACATACATGCATATCCAAGGTATCTTTCTACCTAAACATACATATATATATTTTGTGAAGTATGACTACCTTCCGAGCTTATGCTTGTTTTATTTAAATTCCCAGGATCCTGAGCAACTAGGTGTGTCCTACTATGACTTGAGAAACAAAGGTGATCAAATAACAAGCAGAGATTTAAAAGGTACTAGGTTGCCTCCTAGTAGCGCTTCTTTAACGTCTTGAGCTGGACGCCTGATGACTTGTCGGTCACGGACCTAGTATTTTGCTTACCTTTAGCTTTGGACTTGGTCGCCTATTGGTTGGCCATGTGTCGTAGGCAACGCTCTAACCTTTTGGTGGATGAGCTGAGGTGAACTCCAGAGGTGGTGGCGGCGCGTCTATTGCCCGTTGTCGTGATGCCTTGCCCTACACCTACCTGGGGGCGCAGTACTTCTCGATGAAAGCCCTGTTAATAGGGGCCTGATGACCTTGTTGGGGGCGACAAGCACTCTGTAGAACTGACAGAGGCCCGTAATCAGAGTTGGAAACCCTAAGACCCTATTGGACTTCTCCGGGTCCACTAGGAGTCTTGCAGGCGCGATCCCTGCAAACAATAGATGACATCAGAAATCAGTTGAGAGAAGTGCATACTTACCTATGTCACGATGGCATGACCTTGCTGGGGGGGACGGGCACCCTATAGGAGTGACAGAGGCCCGTAACCAGAGCTGGAAACCCCAGGGCCTTGTTGGGCTTCTCCGGGTCCACTGCGTGTCTTGTGGGCGCGATCCCTGCAAATAATAGATGGCATTAAAAATCAGTTGAACCATATGCATACTTACCTATGTCATGACGGCACAGACCAACCGATATTTACTTTAAAGACACACTGGGCAGAATGTTGCTCACTCGAACCCACTCAGGGCAGATATCCAATATTTACTTTAAAGACACAACAGTAATTACTGTAAATTTAAAGGATACTAGGCTGCCTTGCAGCGGCGCTTTCCATTTTTCCAGAGCTAGGCAAGGGACGACGACCCATCGGTCGTGACCCTAGCCTCTACTTGCGTCCGTCCCTAAGTACCTGAAAGTAGGAAACAACATTGCATGGTAAACCGTGGTCGCGTTACTGTTTTACCTTGATGGGTTTCGGCCTCCAACTTCATCCTGGCATTTGACCACGGCCAGTTGATTCTGCCCCTGTTATGACACAATATGCATGTGTATGTGTATGCATGAATGTTTTCAAATGCAACAAAATTTTGGTGAAAGCTGGTTTAGGTTCAGTTTTAATTAAGCGCTTTGGGGCATCCCGTGGACTGAGCAAAAAAGGCTCAGGTTACCATAAACTGCACATGGTTTTAAAGCACGAAGTGAGGATTGAAACCTCAAACTCATGTCCTCTTCTTTTAAAAGACTGTGACAAGAAATATACAGTAGACGGGATTCCCTGGGGGAAACCAAGAAGAATACACAAAAATAAAAGAACATGCAGCGACATCCTCAATTGCCCCAGATTCTAAGCATAGTATCGCTTGACAACATCGAAATTCACGGGTAAAGGCAGCTCCTCGCCATCCATGTTGGTAAGCACCAAGGCCCCTCCGGAAAAAGCCCTTTTCACAACGAAAGGTCCTTCGTAGTTCGGGGCCCACTTCCCTCGATTATCTTTAACAGCATGGAACATCTTTTTCAGCACAAGGTCCCCCTCATGGAACTTGCGCAAGCGCACCTTCTTGTCGAACACATTCTTCATTCTTTGTTGATACAGGCACCCATGGCTCATGGCCGTCAAGCGCTTACCTTCGATACGGTTGAGTTGGTCGTAGCGTGTTGGAACCCCCTCCGATTCTTCTAAACCTGATTTTGCTAGTATCCTCTGAGAAGGGATCTTTACATCAAATGGGAGTACCGCTTTCGTTCCATAAACCAAGGAATACGGTGTTGCCCCAGTAGAAGTTCGTACCGAAGTTCGGTATCCATGCAAGGCAAAAGGCAACATCTCATGCCAATCTTTGTATGATATTGTCATCTTCTGAATAATTTTCTTAATATTCTTGTTGGCTGCTTCCACGGCTCCGTTCATCTTTGGTCGGTAGGGCGTGGAATTGTGATGCTGGATTTTGAAATCCGCGCACATTTCCTGCATCATCTTGTTATTCAGATTGGTATCATTGTTGGTAATGATCTTCCTAGGGAGTCCGTACCGAAAAATCAGCTCCCTCTTGATGAATCTAACCACTACACTCCTCGTGACATTGGTGTAGGAAGCCGCTTCGACCCATTTGGTGAAATAATCTATTGCCACGAGAATGAAGCGATGACCGTTCGAAGCCTTGGGTTCGATGGCCCCTATGACGTCTATCCCCCACATGGAAAATGGCCAAGGGGAGGACATGACATTCAGAGGATGTGGCAGAGCATTGACATTGTCCGCGAACGCTTGACATTTATGGCATTTCCTTACATGGATGCAGCAATCACTTTCCATGGTGAGCCATAGCATGCCCGTTGGCGTGCGTTTCGAACGAACCCTCGTGGACCTCCTTGATCATGTGGTCTGCCTCTTTGGTTGTGCTTGCACAGTTGGTCGCCCTCCAATATCAGGGGGTGGCTCAGAAACTGATAAAAGGAAACTACTGGCCCCTTAACCAGGAGCGCGAGTCTCGGTTAAGCATTTAAGGGTAGAGGACCTTAAATTATCTTAAGGTGTGGATATGGAGCCCACTAAAAGTGAGGACGCGTAACCCTCTAAAGGCGAGGGCGTGCAGCCCTATGAAGTTCAGGACGTGTCGCCTTTTGAAGGCGAGGGAGTATAGTCCTATGATGGCGAGGACGTGTAGTCCTCTAAAGGTGAGAGCGTGTAGCTCTCTGAAGACGACGACATGTATTCCTCTAAAGGCGAAGGCTTGTAGCCCTCTGAAGGCGAGGGTGTGTAGCCCTCTGAAGGCGAGGGCGTGTAGCCCTCTGAAGGTAAGGACGTGTAGTCCTCTGAAGGCGAGGGCGTGCAGCCCTCTGAAGGTGATAGGTACTAGTACCGAAGGGTCCACTTTTATGAGAAAGCAAGAGATCGACTCATTGAGAGGGTCGATCATCCCAAATTCAAAAGATTGGACATTAGATGTAGGAAATCTATGCAGTTAACATGATTTTTAGGGATGCAGATGCATGCAACCTTTATCTTGAAATGCGGTAAATGCGGACTTCATATGCAACAATGCAATGTATGGGAAAGTTGTACAATGTTCATGACATTCTTTCCCTATTTTATGATTTTGATTTTGATTTAATTTTTTAATTTTTTTTTTGGAAAACACAGATTGACTGTCCTTTTGAAAGAGGCGATAATTCATGCAACCTTATCCTATCTTTTGCAAATCTCTCTAGGAACTCCCTTAGAGTGTATATTCTGTTTGATTTAGTCACTTGACCATCTTGGAGTGACAGCGATGACCGTTTGACGTTTAATCAATCCATTGAAATTCCAAGGTTTGTCCCCCCCTTTTTTTTGTTTAAAAACATCGACAGGTGAGAACTTTGATCTGCCCCTATGTTCACTTGAGGCTCATGCACGATGCCCCTCATTGCCCCAGTGTAAGGCTTTGAGGTACCAATTGTTGTCTTTCGTCATGACCTTATAGCAAGGAACCTATTGGGTGAGAACTTCTAATCTGCCCTTAGGTTCGCTTGAGGTTTATGCATGGTGCCTTTCATTGCCCCAGTGTAGGGCTTTGAGGTATCCATTTTTATCTTTCATCATGACCTTGTAGCTGGGAACCCATTGGGTGAGAACTTCTAATCTGCCCCTAGGTTCACTTGAGGCTCATGCACGATGCCCCTCATTGCCCCGGTTTAGGGCTATGAGGTAACCATCGTTGTTTTGTTTTCAAAGCCTCGTAGTGAGGAAGAATGAAAGAAGCAGTTGATTCTTGCAAAAAGAATTTTCCAAGTCGTGTGGTAGGTGGGTTTTGTGGTTTGATTTAAGGATGGCCTTTGTGGATAGTTGGGTGGTGGGTAAGGAGAAGGGTTGTTATTGGCTGAGTAATGACATTGTTGGGTTGGTGGGAAACTTGGCCGTATAGGAATGACAGTCACAGCATGGGTTTATCCCTCCTTCTCATCCTCTTTATTTGCCCCAATTTTTCTCATTCGTCCAAGCAAGGTGATTAAATTTTCCTCTTTTCATACCTACTTTGATCCTTTCGTCGGTGAAAACTAAATCAGCAAAGCTTGAAGGTGTGTAACCCACCATTTTTCATAGTAGAACACCGGTAACGTGTCTACTATCATTGTGATAATCTCTTTCTCTGTTATTAGGAGCGCTACTTGAGCTGCCAGATCCCTCTACCTCTGGGCATATTCCTTGAAGGATTCATGCTCTTTTTTGCACATGTTCTATAGTTGCATCCTATCCGAAGCCATATCAGAATTGTATTGATACTGCTTAACGAAGGCAACCATTAGGTCTTTCCAAGAATGGACTCAGGAAGGTTCCTAAGTTAGTATACCAGGTGACAGTTGTCCTAGTAAGACTTTCTTAGGAAAAATGTATCAGCAGTTTCTCATCTTTTGTGTATGCCCCCATCTTCCAACAATACATCTTTAGATGGTTCTTGGAGCAAGTAGTCGTCCCCTTGTACTTGTCAAAGTCCGGCACCTTGAACTTGGGAATAACAATGTTCGGGTACAAGGAACAACTCTTCTAGGTTAGCAAAGGCATAATCTTCACCTCCTTCAATGTCCTTGAGCCTTTCCTCCAACTTTCCCTTTTCAGCCATAGCAGGAGGGGCTCTTTCCACCGCAAAATGCAAGGGTTGTGGTTGTGGGAGAAACTGAGGGCCCTTCAAAGTGTTTTGCAGGAGTATACCACCAACTGCTTGCCCTTCAGTGGCATATCCGAGGCAAGGCTCAGAGTTGGCTGGATTGTGGTGGGGAATTTCATATGTCTCCTCCACGGTTTGAGAGACATGTGCATGATTAGTTTGGGTTTGTCAGCTCTCAACGAGTATGGGAGCGGAGTTATTGACATTCTCATTGGGAGTGTACGCCATATTGGGTGGCGTATAGTTGAGAGGCAAGCCATATGGCGGGAAGGCGTGCTCGTTTTGAATTTGCACATCATGGGGGCCGCCCGTACTTCCCAAATCTTTGCCTACCATATCTGAGGCTGGATGATTTATTTGGTTGAGGCCATATAGGGCTCAGGTCCACCTCAACAATGGTGCTGACAGCGGCTATTGCAGCCGCATTGACCTCCATTTATCTTCTTCATGCTCATCATGGCCTCCATCATTGTGACCATTTGCTCTTTCATGGCCTCTATGTCGGCCTTCTTATGCTCTTACGCCTCCTCTACTTCACCCATTACTCTAGCTCTAGCACGGGTTCGGTAAGGGCACCGTAAAGCATGTTCTTTTCTTTTTTATAACAATGATTAAGTTCGTTTTTCTTTTTTCAAGGAAAGAATGTAATGAACAATGCAGCCAATGAAAAGCATGGATGTATGTGAATGATGCACAGTTGAAGTATTGCGAATTTTTATGCAGGACATGGGGTTGAATCCATTTAGATTTTTCAACATGGTCCGTGACATCTTTGTCAAGGCGAAACTAGAAGTAACAAGGACATCAACAATCCTAAATGTGTTTGGCAGTAGATGAAGCAGTGATGTAACTCGATTCATCTTTTGCCCCAATTTTTGCAAGATGGTTACTTCCATACTTCAACTTGGCTTGATGAACTTTTTTCGAAACAGCATAAGCTTGGTTCAAACCGATAATCCAAGGAATGGCAATTTCAATCACTAATACTTTGACAACCTTTCATAGGGATGAATGGCTTGGGCATACTTTAAGCTATGCATGGAAAATGTAATTATGAAATTGAGATGCCCGAGAAAAATATCATTTCCTAGTTAACCATGCATTAGGTAGCATGTTCACTCATTTTGTTTTTAAGTGAAACGGGTTTATGATCCCAACATGGTTGGCTCATGGTACCGAATATATGCAACCAAGAATGTATCATGAATTTTCATGCTTCCCTTTTCGTTTTTGTTTTGTAGAGGAAAATGCAAGGATCACGCATGAGCGAACATGAAAACAAAAGGTATGTAGTTTGTAGAACAAAAAGTATGTTGAACGCATATGCATGATGATGCAATGACTCATGCAAAATGTGATGTTGGAATATGATAACGGACAAATGCAGGACCGATATGTTCATTATGATGCCATGAAGAGATGCTTATGCGATGCATGATATGAATGTATGCTAGAGATAAAATGCGGGAGTGATTTGATTCGCACTGATCTTTGAAGTAAAAAAAAGGGTTAAACTCATTTTATTCAGAAATTTATAACTAGTCAAGATCTGAGTGACAATACAAACTTCCTAGCGGTTTCTAATTATATGGGCCATCAAGTCTATCATATGCTGACAATAGCTGAGAAGTCCGTGGATCTCCTCGGGGGCGGAATAGGTGTCTGCCATCGCTTTGGCCTTGGCTAGCAATTGGGGAAGTTCTTGACTCCCGTTCAAGGTAGGAGCAAATCGTTCCATCCACATTGTTGCCTCTTGATGTAATGAGTCGATCACCCTTCCTCTAGCCTCCATTTCCGTGTACACTTGGGCATACTCGTCCGCCACTCTATGCTCGTGGGCCGTGGCTAGATTTAGTTCTTCTTGATACTTGGTAATGATAACTAACATGTTGGTCTCTGTCTCGCATAAACGCTGTGACAAGTTTCTTTTGGACCTTGAGCAAATGGCTAACTCTTCTTTTAAGATCATGCTATGTGCTCGTGATCGGTCTCTCTCTTCCCTTCGAAGCTTGAGCTCATTGTTGCTGCCCCACAATGCTCCACGAAATTTGTCACGGCCATGCTCTTCCTTGCGAGCCCTCTTGGTTTCTTGTTCAAGGGCTTTTGTGGTAGCTACATTTTCTTCTCGTAACCCGGCACACTCTTTCCGGACGTCTGTAGCGACCAACTTGAATTTTTCTTTGGCAAGTCTCGCTTTTCCTAGTTCGATTTTCAGAGCTCGGACTTCTTCATCCTCTTCCGGAGCTTCGAAATTCTCTTCGTTGATAATCTTTAACTTGGCGAGCCAATCTAAACTTCGTGTACGAACTTTCAGCCATTCATGATAACCACCAATGATGCCATTACGAATGCTCCTAAGTTCTTTATCTTTCCTTAACGGGCTTTCCCATGCCTTATGGACTCTTTGTATAACCTTGAAATTTTGCGTGCCAAAATCTCTCACAAGGAAAGGAGACAGGCTTTCTTCCGCCGGTGTTCCCCTCATGGGGTACCCTAACTGTCTTATAGCAAGCGCGGGATTGTAGTTAATGCAACCCCTCGTTCCTATCAACGGGATGTTTGGGTAGCTTCCACATGAGAAGAGAACACCTTCATTTCCTTCTTTCCATCGTGGAAACCAATTGACTGTTCTGCCTCCTATCCCAGCCAAGTGTTGGTCCCAATCTACTCTTCTTTTCTTGACACACGAGCGATGGCTTCGGAGCGGACATGGATGCTTTATGTCTTGTTGGAACAAGTGCGAAACCAACCATACACAAAGAGCGGGTAAACAACAGATGATCTATGCACTACTCTTTTCGCACCTTCGGTCAAATGTGTCAAATAAGTCTGCCAAGATAGCTACCACCTGGCTCTCTTTGCTATGGTGATATGCAAGGAAAGCATCAATTGCGGCTAGGTCCACCAAACCATCCACGTTTGGAAAGAGGACAACCCCAAAGATTAGCAATGCTAATACATCCATAAACGGGACCCACTCCTCTTGATTCGCCATATCCCTCGCCTTGCCTTCTAAGTACTTTCGTGGTAGGCCCACTATGCCGTTTCAAGTTTGCTTTACGCGGTCCAATCCTCTCGCCGAATCCCTGACCACAATTGTAATTTTGCTCAAGGAGGGAACAAACCCGGAGAAAAGATACGGTTTCCTTCCCCCAAGAGGACATCCTAGAATCTCCTCAAATTCTTCAACGGTTGGTACTAATTGGAAGTCTCCAAACGTGAAGCATCTCAAGGGTTGGTCATAGTATTAGGTGAGTGATGCAATGGCTTCTGTGGATATCTCTGCTATGGTCAAATCTAAGATCTTTCCATACACCTTGCGGAAGGCTTGTATTTGGAGAGGTCCCATTGATGTGCCATCATTTTCTTCTATTTTCTAAACCCTTTTTGCACCATTTTAATCATTGATTGGTCTTAATTGTCAATTAATTAGGCAGTTTTATTATTTGGGCTCATTTAGCTAATTTGATGTTTTTAATCTAATTTCAGGAATTAATGAAACATTGGGCTTAATCCGGATTTTGGTTGTGGACTTGAAGAGGACAAATAAAGCAGTGCTTACCTTAGTTAATTTCTAATTAGGAAATTTTGCAATTTTATTTTATGTTGTTCAGTGTTTATTTTGTTTTGGGCCAGAGTATTGTAATAGGGCCCAGTGACTTTGAGTGACTCTTTTTAAATAGCTGCCTTGGGATTCGTGGAGGGCATTCTATTCTGCTATGCTATTTTCATTATTCAGAGCTTTGGTTTTAGGTTTTCACGTTTTTCTGTTCCCTTGTTACAGTTTTCATTCTTAATGCAAATTTCCATTTTCTGCTTCTAATTACGAGTTCATTCTTGCTTCTTCTTCTACTTTCATTTACGTTTCTGTTCATTTACGTTTCTGCTTCATGTTTCATTTGCGTTTTCTGTTTGAATCCATGGAAGGCTAGATTTTCTGGTGTTGTTTCCTTTTGAGGACGAAGCCCAACTCTCTTTGAGGTTTCGTTTGTAATGTGGTTTCCTGGCAGTTTTCCCTTCACCAGTTATCCCAATTTCGTGAATATTAATCAGTGCACGCTTCGTGTTCGATTAATTGCCTCTGAGCCTAACTTGCGTTCATGCTTAATGGACGAAGGGCTAAACTGGTGTATGTGGTGCCTAATCACGTATTGAAAACCCTAAGTTGATTTTCGCTTAGTAAATTGAAATAGGGTTGGATTAAGTGGTTGACTGTTAGGGACGAATTCTCCATAACCCAGGATAAGAGAGTGGCTTCTGAATCAGAGGAAACAACCCGTTTTTAATATTAGTAGTTTCGTATTCCATTTTATTTGTTCTGCTCTTTAATTACCAAACAACCAAACCCCCCCCCCCCCCATCGTTACTGTTACTGCAAGTATATTATGAACATTTGGCTTGTCACTGCTCGTTGGGAAACGACCTAGGATCACTTCCTAGTTACTGCATTTTCATGTTTATTTGATTCGGGTACGACCTCGATCAAATTTGGCGCCGTTGCCGGGGAGCAGTGTCCAAAGGTTCATAATAGCTAGCTAGTGTTGTGTGTTTAATCCTTTCGTGTTTTATGTTTAATTGTTAGTATTGTGTTAGTATGTGTGTTAGTGTTGTTTAGTGTCCTGGTATTTTGTTTAATGTGTGTTCTGTTTCAGTTTTCCCATTAAGCGTTTTCCCTGTTTCAGTCTTGGGTGTTTTGCTGTGAAGATTGTGCTTGAAAACAGAGTAGTGCTTGAAAACAGAGTAGTAGTAGTAGAAATCAGCTTGCGGAAAAACAGAGTAGTAGTAGAAATCAATTAGAGACGGATTTTAGCGACCACCCATGCTGAATTATTTGGGATTTTTTGTTTTAGTAGCTAGGGTTGTTATTTTTGGCTGAATTTTTTTGTGGGAAAAATAGCTAGAGCCTTTAGTTTGGTCAGATTTGAAAGTTCCAAAAAACTAGCAAATTTTGTGTTTGTCAAAACTTCAAACGGCTGTGTTTGTCAAAACTTCAAACGGCCATAACTTTTGCTCCGGTTATCAGAATCGCAATTATTATATATGCATTTGGGGTAGAATAGGCCGGCTGAGGTCTCCATCGTCCAAAAAAAGCGATTTTGTCAAAAGTTTTTTATTTTTCAAGTTTTATTCACTTATTTTTCTTAACCTACCAATTTTAGCTTTCATAGTTAGACTTTGAATTTTTGTCTGAATTTTTTTTTGCTATCTTCTCATCATTTTATAAGGTTGCTCACAAAATTTCAAGTCATTTGGATATCATTTGAGGGTAGCTGTAGTTCAAACCTACACCTTTATTTACATGACAAGGCAACTAGTTGTGTGCATGCTGAATGTAGTGTATGACTAGAGGCAATCCATCTGACTTACAACCCTTTGATCCTGAGATAGATAGGACATTTCATAGATTAGTTAGGCATCATTTTATACCTTTTGATCATTCTGAGCATTCCATAACTGGTGAATCTGTGCATTCTGTTATTGGTGATTTTGAACATCCTGATCTTGAGCATTATAATTTTGAGCATTCTGATTCTGAGCATTCTGATTTTGCACATTCTGAGAACATGGCACAACCTCCACCTCGTGAGAGGACTCTAAGGGAAATGGCTGCACCTGATTTCACCTATGAAAGCTTGTGCATCCAATACCCTGATGAGGATGTCCCATATGTTCTTAAAACTGGACTGATTCATTTGCTTCCAAAGTTTCATGGCCTTGCAGGTGAAGACCCGCACAAACATTTGAAAGAATTTCACATTGTCTGCTCCACCATGAAACCCCTAGATGTCCAAGAGGATCACATATTTCTGAAGGCTTTTCCTCATTCATTAGAGGGAGTGGCAAAGGACTGGCTGTATTACCTTGCTCCAAGGTCCATCACGAGCTGGGATGACCTTAAGAGAGTATTCTTAGAAAAAAATTTCCCTGCTTCCAGGACCATAGCCATCAGGAAGGATATCTCAGGTATTAGACAACTCAGTGGAGAGAGCCTGTATGAGTACTGGGAGAGATTTAAGAAACTATGTGCCAGTTGCCCCCACCATCAGATTTCAGAACAACTTCTTCTCCAATATTTTTATGAAGGACTCAGTAATATGGAGAGAAGTATGATAGATGCTGCCAGTGGTGGAGCCCTTGGAGACATGACTCCTGCTGAAGCCAGAAATTTAATTGAGAAGATGGCCTCCAACTCCCAGCAGTTTAGCGCCAGAAATGATGCCATAGTCATTAGAGGAGTGCATGAGGTAGCTACAAACCCATCTGCATCATCTGAAACTAAGAAGCTTGAAGGCAAACTGGATGCGTTGGTCAACTTAGTAACCCAGCTGGCCTTGAATCAGAAATATGTACCTGTCGCAAGGGTTTGTGGTTTGTGCTCCTCTGCTGACCACCATACAGACCTTTGCCCTTCCATGCAGCAACCTGGAGCAATTGAGCAACCTGAAGCTTATGCTGCAAATATTTACAATAGACCTCCTCAACCTCAGCAGCAAAATCAACCACAGCAGAGCAATTATGACCTTTCCAGCAATAGATACAACCCTGGATGGAGGAACCACCCTAACCTCAGATGGTCCAGCCCTCAGCAACAACAACAACAGCCTGCTCCTTCCTTCCAAAATGCTGCTGGCCCAAGCAAACCATACATTCCTCCACCAATCCAACAACAGCAACAACCCCAGAAACAGCCAACAGTTGAGGCCCCTCCACAACCTTCCCTCGAAGAACTTGTGAGGCAAATGACTATGCAGAACATGCAGTTTCAGCAAGAGACCAGAGCCTCCATTCAAAGCTTAACCAATCAGATGGGACAATTAGCTACCTAATTGAATCAACAACAGTCCCAGAATTCTGACAAGCTGCCTTCTCAAGCTGTCCAAAATCCCAAAAATGTCAGTGCCATTTCATTGAGGTCGGGAAAGCAGTGTCAAGGACCTCAACCCATAGCACCTTCCTCATCTGCAAATGAACCTGCCAAACTTCACTCTATTCCAGAAAAAGGTGATGACAAAAATCTACCTAACAATTTCTGTGCAGGTGAATCTTCTTCCACAGGTAATTCTGATTTGTAGAAGCAGCACATTCCCCCTCTTCCATTCCCTCCAAGAGCAGTTTCCAACAAAAAAAAGGAAGAGGCAGAGAAAGAGATCTTGGAAACGTTTAGAAAAGTAGAGGTAAACATACCTCTGTTGGATGCAATAAAGCAAATTCCAAGATATGCCAAATTCTTGAAGGAGCTGTGCAATAATAAGCGGAAGCTTAAAGGAAGTGAACGAATTAGCATGGGCAGAAATGTCTCCGCATTGATTGGTAAATCTGTTCCTCAAATTCCTGAAAAATGCAAAGATCCAGGTACATTCAGCATACCTTGTATTATAGGGAATAGTAAGTTTGACAATGCCATGCTAGATTTAGGAGCCTCTGTTAGTGTTATGCCTCTGTCGATTTTTAATTCTCTATCTCTAGGTCCCTTGCAGTCAACTGATGTGGTAATTCATTTAGCTAATAGAAGTGTTGCCTATCCTGTTGGTTTCATAGAAGATGTCTTAGTTAGAGTTGGTGAACTGATTTTCCCTGTTGATTTTTATATCTTGAATATGGAAGATGGATTTTCTCAAGGATCAGTTCCCATCATTCTAGGCAGACCCTTTATGAAAACTGCTAGAACTAAGATAGATGTTTATGCAGGCACACTGTCCATGGAGTTTGGTGATATAACTGTTCATTTTAATATTCTGGATGCTATGAAATACCCATCTGAAGATCTTTCTGTATTTCGTGCTGAAATAATTGACCATGTTGTTGATGAATACATGACTGATCTTTATTCTAATCTACATGCCTCTCACTCTTCATGCATTGGGTCTGAAATTCTACTTGATCATATGTCTAAATTTGATGCTGAGAGTGAATCTGAGAGTGATATTGATTGCATGCCTGGTGGTGGTGTTTTACCTCTTGAGATTGATTTTATAGAGTCAGATAAGACTAACCATGTTTCAGGAAGTACACATACCTCTGACTTTCTTTATGAGGTAAAGGCTGAGAAACCATCTCCTTCTACCACTGTCCAGCTGACCACACAAGAATTGAAGCCTCTGCCATCAAATTTAAAATACGCTTACTTGGATGATAGCAAGAGTTTTCCAGTGATTATATCTGCCTCCCTTGCTGATGAGCAAGAGGAGAAGTTGTTGTCAGTTCTCAAGAAGCATAAGAAGGCTATAGGCTGGACCCTGGCGGACATTCCTGGTATTAGCCCATCCACATGTATGCATCGAATAAATTTAGAGGATGGAGCTAAACCAGTAAGACAACCACAGAGAAGACTCAACCCGGTGATTCTTGATGTAGTGAAGAAGGAGATAACCAAGCTTTTGCAAGCTGGAATCATTTATCCTATCTCCGACAGCCAATGGGTGAGTCCCGTCCAGGTAGTCCCGAAAAAGACTGGCCTCACAGTGATCAGAAATGAGAAGGAGGAGTTGATTCCTACTCGGGTGCAGAACAGTTGGAGAGTCTGCATTGACTATAGGAGGCTGAACCAGGTTACCAAAAAGGACCATTTTCCCCTGCCATTCATTGACCAGATGCTTGAACGCCTGGCAGGTAAATCCCACTACTGTTTCCTTGATGGTTTTTCTGGTTATATGCAAATTACTATTGCTCCTGAGGATCAGGAAAAGACCACATTCACCTGCCCCTTCGGCACTTTTGCTTATAGGAGGATGCCTTTCGGCCTGTGCAATGCCCCTGGTACCTTCCAGCGGTGCATGATTAGTATTTTCAGTGATTTTTTAGAAAATTGCATAGAGGTGTTTATGGATGATTTCACTGTATATGGATCCTCTTTTGATGGTTGTTTGAATAGTTTGGAAAAAGTTTTGAATAGATGCATTGAAACTAGCCTTGTTCTAAATTTTGAAAAATGTCATTTTATGGTTGAGCAAGGTATAGTTTTAGGCCACATTATTTCCAATAAGGGTATTGAAGTAGATCCTGCAAAAATTTCTGTTATTTCACAATTGCCTTACCCCTCTTGTGTGCGAGAGGTGCGATCTTTTCTTGGTCATGCAGGATTCTACAGACGCTTTATAAGGGATTTTAGCAAAGTAGCCCTTCCACTGTCCAACTTGTTGCAAAAGGAGGTGGAGTTTGACTTTAATGACAGATGCAAAGAGGCTTTTGATTGCCTCAAAAGAGCGTTGACTACCACCCCCATCATCTAGGCACCCGATTGGACAGCCCCTTTTGAGCTTATGTGTGATGCATCAAATTATGCATTGGGGGCTGTCCTTGCTCAGAAAATTGATAAATTGCCCAGGGTGATATATTATGCTTCTAGGACTTTAGATGCTGCCCAAGCAAATTATACTACTACTGAGAAAGAGCTTCTAGCCATAGTTTTTGCTCTTGAAAAATTTCGATCTTATTTGCTTGGTACTCGCATTATTGTTTATACTGACCATGCAGCTCTAAAGTACTTGTTGAAGAAGGCTGTTTCTAAGCCTAGGTTGATCCGATGGATGCTCTGGCTCCAAGAGTTTGACTTGGAGATCCGTGATAGGAGCGGAGCACAAAATCTAGTTGCTGATCATTTGAGTCGGATCGAACGTGTCTCTGATGCAGATTCACCTATTCGGGATGATTTCCCGGATGATCATTTGTATATATTGTATAGTATTTCTGACTCTCTTTCTACTCCCTGGTTTGCTAACATTGTCAATTATTTAGTTGCCTCTGTTTTTCCTCCCTTAGCATCTAAGGCCCAAAAAGATAAGATTAAAAGTGATGCTAAGCATTTTATTTGGGATGACCCCTACTTGTGGAAATTGTGAAGTGATCAGGTCATTAGACGGTGCATTCCAGATCATGAGACTGACTCAGTCCTGCAGTTCTGTCATTCTTCCGCACCGGGAGGTCATCTGGGTGTTCAAAGGACAGCTCGCAAAGTGCTTGATTGTGGTTTTTATTGGCCCACCATCTTTAAAGATGCGTGGAAGATCTGCAGCACTTGTGAGCAGTGTCAGAGAGCAGGAAATACACTTACATGGCGACAACAAATGCCTCAGCAACCTATGCTATTCTGTGAGGTGTTTGATGTCTGGGGTATAGATTTCATGGGTCCTTTTCCTGTCTCTTTTGGTTATGTTTATATTCTCCTTGCAGTTGATTATGTTTCAAAATGGGTGGAAGCCAAGCCCACTAAAACTAATGATGCTAAAGTTGTCGCAGACTTTGTCAGGTCTAATCTGTTTTGCAGGTTTGGAGTACCTAAAGCAATTGTTAGTGATCAAGGAACCCATTTTTGCAACAGGACAATGCATGCCCTGCTTAAAAAGTACGGGGTGGTACACAGGGTATCCACACCATACCACCCCCAGACTAATGGACAGGCAGAAATTTCTAACAGGGAAATCAAGAGAATTCTAGAGAAGATTGTGCAGCCAAGCAGGAAAGATTGGAGTACCAGGCTTGATGATGCTCTCTGGGCACATCGGACTGCCTACAAAGCACCCATAGGAATGTCTCCTTATCGGGTTGTCTTTGGAAAGGCATGTCATCTTCCAGTGGAAATTGAGCACAAAGCATACTGGGCAGTGAAGACTTGCAACTTCTCTATGGATCAAGCTGACGAGGAAAGGAAGTTGCAACTGAGTGAGTTAGATGAAATCCGCCTAGAAGCCTACGAGAATGCCAAGTTCTACAAAGAAAAGACCAAGAAGTTCCATGATAGCATGATAGTTAAAAAAGACTTCGTGGTTGGGCAAAAAGTGTTATTGTATAATTCTAGGCTTGGACTCATGAGTGGTAAGTTGAGGTCTAAGTGGATTGGTCCTTTTGTTGTTACTAATGTTTTTCCTTATGGTACAGTTGAGATCAAAAGCGACTCCACAAACAAGAGCTTCAAGGTCAACGGACATCGACTTAAGCCATTCCTCACGAACCCTTCTTTAGTGGACGTAGTGGTGGAAGAGACTTCCTTACTCCACCCTACTCTTCCTCCACCATGGCTTAGGGAGTTTTTCTTTTCCTATCTCCTTCTTTGCTTTTATTACACTTGTCCGATTCTCTTTGATGATTTAATTGTTTTTAATCTTTTAATTGTGCTACATTGAGGACAATGTGGGGGGGGAGGGGGGGGGGAGTGTTCTTTGGTTTTGCTAGTTTTGTTGGTTTTGTTAATTTGTTAGTTGTGTTAATTTGTTAATGTTGTTAGTTTCGTCGGATTTTCAGTTTAATATTTTGGGTCAATTTCGTGTGCACGTACGACTTTGCATGTTTTTCTTTGAATTATAGGATATGTTCAAGAAATGGGTAATTGTTTTGAAAATAAAAGTTCTTGACATTTTGTGACTTGAAATCCTTGATTCTTCTCTATATGTCATGATAGTTTTGAACGCTCAATTTGAAAGTGATGATTTTACCTTTGTGAGAATTTGAGCCTTCCATCATTATAATCATTTGGTGTGTTTTGCCCCATTGATTGCTTGCACAATAGCCTTGGCTTGATTCTTGTTGATGCGTCCTAATTCACATGCATATTTGGAAATGATTAAGGCAATTTTGTTCTTATAAGCTTCTAGCCAAATGGACTTACCTTGAATTAATTCCTTTGATAGCCCTTTTGAGCCTTGTTTCCCTTTCCTTGTTTTGAAGCTCACTACAAGCCTTAAGTGAAAAACCATGATATTACCATATCCTTAAGGAATTTTGGAGCTTTGGAATTGTTTTGGGAATAAGTGTGGGGGGTTTTTGTTTCATTGGACAACTTGTTTTGTTGGCTATGCTTCATGATGTATTTTGGGCCATACTTGATGTACATTGTATATTGGTTAAATGTTGGACATGCTGAATGAAATGTTGTTTCTCAAAGGCTAAAGAGTTAAAAAAAAATGAAAAAAAAAGAAAAAGAAAAGCAATAAAGTTGAGTGAATAAGATCTTAAATGGCACAAGAATGATGAAACTCTTGGTTCTACTCTTTATGTTTAAATTTTATCTTTACTTCTTTTTATTTTCTTATTTTTTCTTAATATGCACTTATTCCCCATTGCTCCTCTATTCCTTTGGGATTTAGCCACTTATTCCATATTTCTCCATACCATGTCCTTGGCCCCATTACAACCTTAAAAGACCTTTTGATCCTCATGTGCTTGTGTTTATGGGTTGATTGTCAATTTTAGAATCTTGCCAAGTTTATGTGGTGTTTGCTTTCATGGGTGCTTTGAGGGTAAATAGTAGCCTAGACACTTGAGAGATAGAGTGTATATCTTGTGAGGCTTTATCACTTTTCATTCTTGAGCTGATTAACTATTTTGCCATGATTGGGTTGCTTGGATGATTTTCATGAATGTCTTGACTTTTTGGATCTCCTTATGTTAGATGTTACCCATTCCTTTCATTCCTTGATGTTCATTGAGAAATATGTGAATGTTTTTGTTTATCTCCCTTTGATATCCTTGGATTTTGTTCTTTGTTTCATTTTGCCCAGGAGTGCAAAAGGCTAAGTATGGGGGGTTTTGATGTGCCATCATTTTCTTCTATTTTCTAAACCCTTTTTGCACCATTTTAATTATTGATTGGTCTTAATTGTCAATTAATTAGGCAATTTTATTATTTGGGCTCATTTAGCTAATTTGATGTTTTTAATCTAATTTCAGGAATTAATGAAACATTGGGCTTAATCCGGATTTTGGTTGTGGACTTGAAGAGGACAAATAAAGCAGCGCTTACCTTAGTTAATTTCTAATTAGGAAATTTTGCAATTTTATTTTATGTTGTTCAGTGTTTATTTCGTTTTGGGCCAGACTATTGTAATAGGGCCCAGTGACTTTGAGTGACTCTTTTTAAATAGCTGCCTTGGGATTCGTGGAGGGCATTCTATTCTGCTATGCTATTTTCATTATTCAGAGCTTTGGTTTTAGGTTTTCACGTTTTTCTGTTCATGTTTATTTGATTCGGGTACAGCCTCGATCACCCATCAACCGCCCCAACTCCTTAATGCTGGTGATATCTAGGCCCTTAATCTTGACTTGATAAAACCTTTTGCCAGTTTGATTTGTCCCCATGTTTACTAAAGTGAAACAAAAATCCGGTGCGAATCAAAACTCCGACGTCTATCATGGGTGGAATGGATGAATGCATGAAGGGATGCACATGACACAGATGCAATTTATGAATACGGGAGCCCGGGAAATTGTCTCCTTCTTAAATACAACGTCTTGGGATAGTAAAGTGCCCAACGTATGTATTTAAGAAGGTGACACGGACCCTCCGTTGGTTTGCCCAAGAGAGGGGATTAAGACGGAACCCTCGCACGATGCATATGTGAAAGGTACAATGCGGGGATGTACATGGCACGACAATATTCACAAACAAATATAAGCAAAAGGGTACATGACACTTATGCATGGCAGTGTGAGAAAATGGCACATAGCGTGTCCGCTTCATGCCCCTATTCAAGGGACCTATATGGGAGAGAGCTAAAAGGGTTTTTTAGTGATAATCCCCAAGGTGGTCATATCTCTCTTGATGGTCTCTAGAGGTATCATCCTCTTCGAAGAACATATTGCAGCAGTAGGGACTACTAGCAACAATATGTTTTCAAAGAGAAAAACTCTAGATGAGGGTTCATTGTAATCAAGCAAGTCGGAGACCTTGCATGATCACAGATTCACCTCCACTCCTTATGTTTCCATGAACCCAGGTATAGGGCCCTTTTTCAACTCACCGTGTGTGCAAATAGTGTTGGTGTTTGTGAGCATCAAATGAATAAATATTTACCTCATGCATACATTTTAAAGCGCACTAAAAGCCACAAAGAGTTATATACACAAGAACATAAGAAAAATAAAAGGAAACCAACAAAGGAGAAAGTCATGATAAAACATTGCACAAGATTAAAGGGCCTAACTCTCTAAAATAGTCCCCAGTGGAGTCGCCAACTGTCGCAACCTACCCTTTGGCGGGAGGGCGACGCGAGACTCGCGGGTGCATGTTCCAAGAAAGGAATACGTGCGGAGTCGCCACCAACGTTTATTTGAGGAAAACGTCGGAAAAATCGGAAAAGACGTGATCTACGAACTTTAAGTGAAATGTTCGGGAGTTGTATTTACGCACGGGGAAGGTATTAGCACCCCACGCGTTCGTCACAAGAGACGGCAGCCTTTAATTAAATGTGCAAACATGACTTCAATTTTTATGTTCCCTTTTACATCTTTATTTATTTTTATATATTTTTTATCTTTTTGCGGTCGACGAGGGTGTTTCCCTTGCTCCTACGTATTCCTTAATTGCGATAAGGAAATCAGACCAACGTAGTTATTTGTGAACAAAGTGTTTGGTTAAGTTATTTTTATCCTTTTTGCAAGATATGTTTTTATTGAATGAAAGGTCATTTAAGGCGTTGGACCATCAAACAAACTTCCAATTTCTTTTGAAAAGAGAGAAGACATTAAGGCATTGGACCATTAATGATCTCTTTATTTTTTTTTTTGAAAGAGTTAATAAAGTTATATGTTGATTTTAGGCCTTTAGAAATCTACCCTTAACCAATAAAAGCGGGAAAGACCATTTCAAGGCGTTGGACCTTTGAAAATGGCTTTTTTTAGGCGATGACAAAAGTTTGGTTTATGAATTGATTTTTAGCCTTAGTTTCGCTTTGGTTATTAGTTGATTCGATTAAGAAAGAAAAATCCCAAAGAGAAACGTCCAATTGATTTTTTTGGTTTATTTTACTAAAAGATATTTTTGATTATTATATTATTATTTTACCTCTTTTTGGTTTCCAACGTGGTTACGGCATGACCGAACGGTCGGATTTCATTTTAACAGAAACTAACGGATATTACAATTCAAATGATCGGTGGAAATTTATTTTATTTTTTTGATTAGGCGAGAAAATAACTTAAGCGAATGACTAAAGCACGTCAAAAGGGGGTACAGAAAGTAAATGAAATGAAAATCAAAGCACGAATGAAGAACGTCGAAGAACGGTTGAAAATCTTTGCGAAATCACCCACGGAAACGTTACGGAAGCGCCTTGACTTGGATTTTCCTCACAGAACCAATTTTTTTCACTAATTTCAAGTGATTCTCGAATTACCAGGAGGGCTGAACAATTTTCCTCTTCACTTCTCCCCCTATTTATAGGAAAATGGGGGAGATGCTTGCCACCCAGCTCGCCCAGGCGAGCTAGGTTGCTTCCTCCAGAAGCAACCGCCTTCGGGAGGAATTTTCTGGAAGGCCCAAGTGGGCCTGGTTGCTATTTGCACCCCCATTTTTACTAAGTACACCCCCTGCCTTTTTTTGGTGATTCTTTTTCCATAACGTTACAAAACTTTATGAATTTCGTAACGATGCTTGTTTTCTTTTAGTAATGTTACGAAACCTTACGGATTATGTAATCATCCCCTTTTTGCCTTCCGGAGTGTTATAGAACTTTACGGATTGCGCACTAACACTTCCTTTTAATTTCCGGCATGTCGCGAAACTTCACGGATTGTGCTACAATGCTTTCTTTTGACTTCCGGCACATCACAGAACTTCACGAATTGCCTAACGATGGGTGCCAAGTACCTCGAAGTAGTCAAACGAGGGTCGCATCCTAACAACGGATGGTCCCCGGACGAAATTAGGGTATGACACCATCTATTTTAGTTTTGAACCAATATCTTAGTAAAAAGAAACTATAGGAGGAATTAGTCCTTCATGGAAAATAGAGACCAATAGCTTAACAAGAAACTATAGGACTAAAAGTCAAATGAGAGGAAAATATAAGAATTGAGACTTTCATGACAGGGATCAAAACCCGAATTAGTGAAAATGAAGGGACCAATACCTATATAAACTATAGGAAGCAAAATCTCATTAAAATAAAAAAGAAATATGATTATAATCTGATTGAGGACTAATATTTATAGCAGATAAATCACAAAGTAAACTATGAATCATAGATTATATATTTATACATCCAATATGTGTAGGAACTAGGAAGTGTCATGCTGCCTATTCTACATTAAATCCCTTCAGTCCCTCCCTTATTCTAGATTCCTTTCTCAGAAAATATTAAGCTTCTATCAATTTGTTCTAAATCAAATCTAAAGTAGTCTAACATTGTAGGTTTCACATATTCCAATCATACAATATAATACAACTTTTGACCTCTTGTGCATTCAACAGAATTGTATGCCTCTCATTGTGATGACTATCTTTGGGATGGGAGAAAGGTGGAGTATTATAGATACAGAGATTGTGATTCCAAAAGATTTTTTCATTGTAAGAAATCAATTAGATTGGGGATCTAAGACCACTGAAAAATTAAAAATAATACCAACAAAAGTTACATCAAGAGATTTAAGTTTTGATGAATTGCTTATTGTAGAAACTAGTAGACTACCTGCAAATGTCCTGTACAATCTATGTGGGGTTGAGGTTCTTCTTGTTTAGGCTCAGATTTCACGAGACCCTTGACATCCAGTCCTTGACATTTTAGAAGTGCTAGAAAGTTACCCAAAAGAGGCAGAATTAGAGGAGCATAATAACAACCTGGAAAATGACAAGTTCATAAAATTTTAATTAAAATGACCTGCAACCTTGCCACAACCTTCTTCATACATCCGTGCATCACTTGCCCGAGGCCAAGAATCAAACTTGGACTTGAACATTACTGTTTCAAATCCTTCAATTACACGAATTATATGGGACTTTGGTCGACTAGTGCCCCTGATTAAATCTTGTTTTTTGGTCAGCAAGAACTCAAGTCATGATGAAATCCTACCCCCCAAGAGTATTGGATAGAATACTCCAAGAGGCTTGGGCTAGAGCTACTAAAGAAGGCCCTAGGGTTCTCATGAACCTTAGGGTAGATTTTTTAGCCCATGGGTCAAGGTTGGTTCCACTCTTCTTTGTAAATATTAGAATAGGTTTTTTCCTTCTTTTGGGCCTTGTATTTTGGCCATTCTAGTAGTATAGGGTTTTAGCCTTGTATTTTAGGGCATTTTGAGTAGTCTTTGTAGTAGGGACTTTTTTTTGTATTTTCATGTATTTTGTCATGGGGGTGAGCTTAGCTATTATAGGGGGTGTGTAGCTAAGCTCTAGCTTCTCATCTCAAGGAGGTGAGCTTAGCTATTAGAGAGGTGTGTGTGGCTAAGCTCTAGCTTCTTTAGGAATCTTCTTAAGGAAGCTTCTCAAGGAGGTGAGCTTAGTTATGAGAGGGGTGTGTGTAGCTAAGCTCTAGCTTCTCAAGGAAGTTTTCTCAAAGAAGCTTCTCAAGGAAGTTTTCTCAAGAAATCTTCTCAAGGAAGCTACCTAGTCTATAAATAGAAGCATGTGTAACACTTGTTGTAACTTTGATGAATAAGAGTCTTGTGAGACACAACTCAAAGTTCAAATTCTCTCCCTTTTTCTTCCTTCAATTTCATGCTCCCCCCTCTCTCTTTGTCTCCCTCTTTCTTTTCCTCCATTGAAGCATCCTCTCCAAGCTTCTTCTTATCCAAGGCTCATCTTGGTGGCGAAGCTCCTTCTTCCATGGCTTATTCCCTAGTGGATGGTGCCTCCTCTCACCTCTTCTCCTTTGTCTTCTGCTGCATCTCCATGGTGGAAAATCAGCATTGAAGGACCTCACTGAAGCTCAAAGATCCAGCCTCCATAGAAGCTCCACAAGCAAGCTTCCATCAAGTGGTATCAGAGCACAAGAGCTTCAAGTAGGTGCTCCTTAAACCTCCATTGATTTTCAGTTTTACCTTCTCTTCCATTGTTGTTTCTTCATTTTTCTCCATGTATCTGTGGCGTCCCCAAAATAATGACTGGTTTAATAGTAATGATTTAAATAACAGAAACCATGGTAAAAAAAATTTTTCTTCTTTTTCTTTTTCATTTCTTTCTCTTTTCACAATAATTAGGTTCAGAAGGAAAATCCTCACTATAGAGTCCTAAATGGCCAGTTCACAACTCTATTCGGAGTCATTTCTTTCTTACCGCTCGTAATCTCTAAACTATTTTGCTGTTTCAAAAGGAAAAATATACCAGCCATTACTTTAGGTCGTCACATGAAAATAATAAAACGAAATACGGTCGGTAAACTCTTTTGCAAATAAAGTTTGCTAATGCTTTCTTTTCAAATAACAAGATTAAACATAAGTACATTCATCATTTAAAGTTGTCCAAAATATGGGAGTTTTACAAAATACATAGTGTCATCCAGAGCAAAGGTGTCCACTGTGGTGACTTCAGCCACATATATACAATCATCAAATTCCTATACAATAGGTCTACCCATACAAAACAAAAGAGTAAACCTAACAGTTAGTCCTAGATACACCCACCCTCAAAAAGTATATAAAACTAGTCCAATGAGTTGTCTACTATGATGAAGAGCCTCCACTAATCGCCATCTCTCCAGGGCCACTATCCTCCGTAGAGTCTGCCTCAGATGCCGACATGACGTCCTCGGGAGAATCCACCTCAGGGAGTGGGTCCTCATCACCCTCTAGAAAGTCAAGAGCATCCACAGCAGGTTCGGGAGGTAGCTCCTCAAGGTCCTCCTCAAGGTCTTCCTCGGATGACGTCACCTCGATCACTTGGACTGGCTCCATTAGATGGTATGGTGTAGGCGTGGGTAATATCCACTCCACGGTGCGCTGAAGCGTGCGCGCGGGTTCCTCTGGATGCACCAATGAAGTCGCCGTGAATCGAATCGTGCCCCGAAATCGGCACCTCGTATTGCCTTCGAGGGTCTCCCAAGCTCCCTCTAGGCACTCCATCTCCACTCGATCATGGATTAGTTGCGCCGCCATCACGATCTACAAGAAAGAAAAGAAATGGGTAGACTCTTTCACGCGATATCTAACTATGTAGCAACACAATGCTTCTCATAACCACTACATGCAAGTAAAAGAGGTATCTCAAGGCTTTTCATCTTTGGTAATCAATTACACAGCCTTGGTAATCGATTACCAGAGGCCAAACTCGAATTACACAGCTTCAGGACATGTAAACCTGAAAAAGGCACTGTGTAATCGATTACACATACCTGGTAATCGATTACCAGTGGCCTGTTCCTCTGTGTAATCGATTACACAGGCTGGTAATCGATTACTAGAGGCCTCCACAATCTTCCAGTCCCATTTTAAGCCTGGTAATTGATTACACCCCTTGGTAATCGATTACCAGAAGCCTTCTTAACTTCCTGATCTCGTTTTCAAGCCTGGTAATCAATTACACCCCTTGGTAATCGATTACCAGAGGCCATCTTAGCCTCCTGTCTTCATTTTTTTTAGCCTTGTAATTGATTACCCACCCTTGGTAATCGATTACCAGAGGCCACATTCCATATATCAATCAAGTTTCACAGCTGACCAGCCACCACACAAGCCTCCTTGCTTTGTGGTCTTTGTTCCTTTTATCTGTTGACTGCTAGGAGCTCGCATGTTTAGGTACATCACAGGTTCTCACTGACTGACTATGCTCGGGTTGGGTCGAGATTGGTCAAGCTTGGTTGTGGGCAATAGCACCCCACCTGACGTCCCCAAGGTCTCCTGACCCCCGCGACATATCTCCAGGTACCACTTTGTGGTCAACGAATAAAAGCAGGAAGTTTCACCCTTCTACACTTCCTCGTTTCATGCTTGTAGGATTATGGGGTACCCATCACATGTGGTACTAGGTGGCGGTCGGGCGATGGTGCAAAACAATTCTCCATATCCACAAATCACGTATAAACCCACCATCCCCTGTTGCCCACCTCCAACTGAGCTCACGTACTCCCACGTAGCCCTTATCCTCGTTCCTCTCAACACCGGGTCCCCATTCAATCCTCCCAAGCTTCCACAACATCCAGGTAATTCCACATCCAATCATCATGGACTATCAAAACCAAGCAAAACAGGGCAAAGGCAGAAAACTCTGCCCAAAACACAACTCAAAATCACAGCTTTCAACATACAAATATCCCAGTAACCTTTTCTTCATTCTAAGTCGTTAACCGTTGGATCGACTCGAAAATTTTACTGGAAGTCTCTAGTACATAAGCCTACATTTTGACCGTTGGGATATACTAGAAAATGTCCATAACCCCATGTGCACTACCCTTTCCACAGCCAACCATACACAAGCATTTTTCTGCACTTACACAAAATTCTGCTGCACATTTCAACAGCAAAATTCTGCATAAAGTGCAGATTTCGAAAACCACTCTTTCCCTCATCCAATTTTGCCCAAATTGAATCCTACAAGTCCCAAATCATGTACCAATCATGTCTAAACCAAGGACAAGCTTCAGACCAAAGCAACACAAAATCTAGGTATCCAAAACCCCTCAATTTAATGGATTTTCAAGGTTTAAGAAGTGAAATTGAGAATGGGGTAAATTTGGAGCAAACTCTCACCTCACACAAGTCTATAACATCAATTTAAACTTGCTCAAACTATATTTACACCTAAAATTCCACCGAATCAAAATTTGACTCCTCAACACCCAATTTTACCCTAGAAATGGCTCTTTGTTCACTTTGGTCATTTGTTTTTCTCTCTAGCACAGCCCAAACTTTCTCATAAGTCCTAAATGACATTTCAAGCTAGGATTAACTCACTTTAACCTCCAAATACCACTAAATCCAGATTTGGCCTTCCAACTCTCAAAACCTCACTCTTTTTCCACTCATAACACCATATTCTCACTTTCTAACCCTAGGTTAACTCTACCCTTCATCTCTAACAGTTTTCCATAAGCAATTTCAGCACATAAACATCACAAGCGTCATCATAAAAACCCTAAAACTGAATGGGTAAGCTTAACTCATCCAAACATGGCAAGTTCAACATGCTTTCAACAAATTTCTTCATAAATAACTATCATGAAGCAGAAACCTAGCAAAACTACCCATCATATCTCCCAAAACCCAATACCCACGAAAATCAAGTGAGAAAGAAGTCTACCCAAACCTGAAATTTCGAGGTCCCACACGTAGAGATGCGCTTCACGACTCCGAAAATGCCTTCCTTTCGCGATTTGGAGCAGAAATGGGCACCAAAGGTTGGAGCTTTAATGGAGTTTCAATGGAGGATGAAGAAGAAAGAAAAAGCAACGTGAGGGAGAGGGAGAAAGCTTCTGAAATGTGGGCTGAGTGAGGAGAGAGAGAGTTGCTTTTTGGTTTAAAAGGCTTTTTCTCTTTTCTATTATTTTATTTTAAGTTATGCCACATGTCTCCATTTGAGTAGAGCAAAAGGCCCACTTTTCTCTTGATGTGACTCATGCTCAGCCACATGAAGAGAAAAATCTGACCTTTTGAAATGCCAAATCATGCCTCGGTTTGCATGCCGTTTCTCTGGTTCCAGTCCCTCGCGTTTCTCTGCACCCGTCGGGGCCAGTTTTCGAAAGTAGGCAATATATATATATATCAAAACGCTCAGAATGAAACCCCGAGCGTGGTTCAGAGGTTGGTTTTGTTAAATTTTAAGTCGCACGAAAAACGATGATTTTTAGACTAATTAATTGAGAATTAACCTATAACCTTCCAGTTATGGATTTCTCTTCCTTAATTAGCCTAACCAGGAACATATATGCATATACACTGAATAATACTTATATATATATATAATCATACAAAATGCACCGTTTACAAAAATTCCGGGTAGAAATTTCCAGGATGTCACAGTATCTCCTCACATGTCTTGTGCTAAATGTTGTTAACATGATTCTTTAGAGTTTCCACCGATTAAACTTTGATGGAAACTTGCTTCTGGAGCTTCTATGGAGGCTGGATCTTTGTGCTTCAATGGGGTCCTTTAATGGTGATTTTCCACCATGGAGATGCAGCGGAAGACAAAGGAAAAGAGGTGAGAGGAAGCGCCATCCACTAGGGAATAAGCCATGGAAGAAGGAGCTTCACCACCAAGATGAGCCTTGGATAAGAAGCTTGGAAGGATGCTTCAATGGAGGAAAAGAAAGAGGGAGAGAAAGAGAGAGGGGGGAGCACGAAATTGAAGGAATAAAAGAGGGAGAGAAGTGGAACTTTGAAGTATGTCTCACAAGACTCTCATTCATCAAAGTTACAACAAGTGTTACACATGCTTCTATTCATAGACTAGGTAGCTTCCTTGAGAAGCTTTCTTGAGAAATCTTCCTTGAGAAGCTTCTTTGAGAAAACTTCCTTGAGAAGCTAGAGCTTAGCTACACACACCCCTCTCATAACTAAGCTCACCTCCTTGAGAAGCTTCCTTAAGAAGATTCCTAAAGAAGATTGAGCTTAGCTACACATACATCTCTAATAGCTAAGCTCATCTCCTTGAGATGAGAAGCTAGAGCTTAGCTACACACCCCTTATAATAGCTAAGCTCACCCCATGACAAAAAACATGAAAATACAAAAAAAAAGTCCTTACTACAAAGACTACTCAAAATGCCCCGAAATACAAGGCTAAAACCCTATACTACTAGAATGGCCAAAATACAAGGCCCAAACGAAGAAAAAACCTATTCTAATATTTACAAAGATAAGCGGGCTCATGCTTAGCCCATGGGCTCAAAATCTACCCTAAGGTTCATGAGAACCCTAGGGCCTTCCCTTGGATCTCTAGCCCAATCTACTTGGAGTCTTCTACCCAATGTCCTTGCGGGATAGGATTGCATCATTCCCTCCACCTTGGAAAGGATTTGACCTCAAATCCCGAGGTTCTTCATACTCTGGGCTCCTTCCCTCAACACCTGTAAAAAGAACAAAAACATATGTATTAGTGGTGTTTGGTATGTTGAAGTAAGGTGAGGTCTGAAAACCCATTTCCTGGGCATCTTCCCATGAAAGAACTTGGTTTCTCACCAACTCAATGAGTTGTGCTACAAGTATAGAAAAATATGGGACAAACCTTTTGTAAAAGTTTGTTAAGTCATGGAAGCCCCAAATTTTTCTTATACTTGGTGGAGTGGGCCACTCAGGAATGACCTTTATTCTCTTAGGATTCATGGGAACCCCTTGATCACTATTTGAAAAATTAAGAAAAGTAACGCAATAAAACATACCTTTTTCTGTATTTTCATATTGATTATTCCTACCAAAAAGTATGACAAACCTAAGGTGTCCCATATGAGTACCTAAGTTTGTATTGAAACTAAAAATAAGAACAAACCTACCTATTGGGTCCCTATGTACACACACCATGAAGATGTTAGGTGTACGAGTGATTTTACAAAAGAGGGATGCACCACTCAAAACATTCATCATACCACCTATTTTAGGGACTTGGTGCCTAATAATACCTATTTTGGGCACCAACAAAACACAAGGATTTAAGCTCTTGCGAACCAAACCCTCATCCAACAACTTTTTTACTTGAGGAATAAACTCAAGCCCAAGAGGTGTGGCAATTCTAGCAAGAGCCTTTTTACAAAAGAGAAAATGTGGAGGTTGTCTAAGAGGGAAAGTTTCTTTAATGTTTGTCTTTATTGTAAAATGAGTTTCCTTCTTAGCTAAACTCTTGGAGGAGACACTTACCTCCTTACACTTCTCTTTAACCACTAATGGTTGTCCTTCTTCTTGGGGGTAGATTTCTTCACTAGATTCTTCCCCTTTTTCTTTTTCACTTTCACTAGAGGAAGGTGAAGTAGTAGCCTCATGTTGGCTATTATAAATGTCTTGGCCCCTCATAATCATGGTTTTTGTGGTGGGGCATTGAGAAGTAATGTGTCCTCTTCCAAGACATTTAAAGCACTTTATAGAGCTAGTTTTCTCTTGCATACTAGCCTTAGTGGCTTGCTTTTCTATTGTCTGCCCCTTATCATCTTTTGGCTTAGAAGGTGTCACCCCTAAGATGCCTTGACCTTGGTCTTTCTTTGGATAAGAATGAGAGCCATAAGATTTTGAAGTAGACTTCTTTTTAAGTTGTTGCTCTACCCTTATTTTCCAATCTAAGTTAGCCTCTAAATTGTCCTTCCCATGGAAGTATGGGAGGTTAATGTTAGCCTCTTGAGGCTTTCTTTCCATTTCTCTCCTATGGGAGTGAGGTCTAAGATGTGACCTATGCCTTCCTTCATAATAGTCGCAAAGTTCTTCACTTAGGCTTTTGCAAGAGTTATGACTACTATAGGAGACATGTTTTTCTCTTTTCATTTCTTTCATTATTTTTTCTTCTTTCTTCCTCTCTTATTTTCTTTCTTTCATCTTGACTTATTTCTTCCACTCTTTTTTTTTCCTTTTCTTTTCTCTCTTGTTTTTCTTTCCATAACTTGATGGAACTCAACTCATCTAAGATTCTAGATAAAGGGTCTTTATGACTAGTACCCTTGCCATTAACACTAGATGAATGATGACTCATGTTGGTTCCTAAGTTGTGGTTCTTTCTTGTTGGAGGTTTGAAAACAAAAGGTAAAAGAAACTATGGTTGAAACTAGCAAAATAAACACTAAAAGAGGTGTGAAAGATAAGGTAAAAAAAAACTAATTGGTAAAAGGAAAGCTATCTAGGCGGTTTGACAATGGAAGGTAAAGGAAATAAGCTATGAAAGTAAGCAAGAAAAGTAAACTAAGTGAATCCTAAGAGTGTTTGGATGACCACATCAAGGTTCCCAAAAAAACACTCACTATCCTAAGAAAATATTGCCTAAAATTATTACACACAAATGGAAGTTTGGTAACCTATTGGAGGCTCCCAACACACTTCCAATGAAAGGCCTTTTTGTTACAAAACTTGAAAGCAATAAAGGTAAGTAAATTGCAAATTAAAAAATTACAAAACGTCCTCAATTTTGGTGGTTGTTATCTCTTTGGTGATTCACTCAATTTGGAGTGCTTCTTAGTCCAATAGCTCTTAAGGTGGTTGGCCCCCTGCTTCTTGACTCAAATTCTTCAAGGGATGGCACCAATCCTCCTTTCCAATTCCCTATATGGCAACTCACAAACAAGGAAACAAAGAGACAAGCAATAACCAAAGACCAAAAAAAATGAAATGAAAGCTAAACCAATGGAGTTTTAACAAGACAATTTTTCAAGGATTACTCAACAATTAAAGCAATGAAAAAGGACATAGAAGCAAGCTAGGACTCAAAGAGAAACTTAGAATGGCCCTAGAGTAGAGTAAAAAAAAGTATATAAAAAAAGGACTCAACAAACCTCTAGCTTTGGCACTTGTTTTCACAGTAATTTTCAATTGAAATTTTGGAGCTAAGATTGGTATAACATAGGCACCAATTATAGAATAAATTTTGAGCCAAAACAACAAGCACACTTCCCTTTCACTTTTTTTTTCTGGATATTGATTTTTCTGCCAACTTGTGTGATTTTTCTTATTTTATAATTTTATCCAAATCACTTGTTTCTTTTTTTCTAACTTTTTTCCAGATGTCTAGAAAATTCAGTAAAAATTTTCAGCTCAAAATTCGAAGTAACCAATTCTCAGTAATTTTTACAAGTTTGTATGTCCAAGCTCCCAGCACCAGCGATTTGTTTCTTTGAGCATGGTATATTGATTGCCTTGGGCTTACTTTCAACCTTCCTATGTATGTTGAACTCACTAGGATTGTTTACCACTGTTTTAGGAGTTCAATATTCACTTAGGATCAACATTTCAGCCAGCAATTCAATCACCAAAACTCAAATTCACAATAGACACAATCATAAGGAAACCTAAAAGTTCAAGAAAAGGTTCACAATCAAAGACTCTCTAATAATTTTGCATGAACATGTTAAGGACTAATTAACATGAAAGATTTGACTCAAATCAAATAATAGGCTAAAATAATTTCATACACTCATGAACAAATGAGTTAGACAAAGAAACAAGAAAATAAAATTCAGCACAACATAAGAAATCTTATGTGACAAGTTTCATGACTAAACATGACTTCTATGACAAAACTACAATAGGTAAACAAGTCACTCTAGATTTTTGAGGTTTTATTCTACTTTAATATTTTTGTAAGAATTTAATGGTTTTGGTTGCAGCCACAAAAAATAACAAGACAAAACTCAAAGGAACCTAAACTCAACACAATTCATGGTTCAAGAACAAGAACAAGAAATTTGAACCATAGAAAATCAAATCTAGCTTCTATAGCAAGTTTAATTGGTTGAAACTCTAAAGAATCATGTTAACAACATTTAGCACAAGACATGTGAGGAGATACATGGAGAAAAAATGAAGAAACAACAATGGAAGAGAAGGTAAAGCAAACAAATTAATGGAGGTTTAAGGAGCACCTACTTGAAGCTCTTGTGCTCTGATACCACTTGATGGAAACTTGCTTGTGGAGCTTCTATGGAGGCTGGATCTTTGAGCTTCAATGGGGTCCTTTAATGGTGATTTTCCACCATGGAGATGCAGCGGAAGACAAAGGAAAAGAGGTGAGAGGAGGCACCATCCACTAGGGAATAAGCCATGGAAGAAGGAGCTTCACCACCAAGATGAGCCTTGGATAAGAAGCTTGGAAGGATGCTTCAATGGAGGAAAAGAAAGAGGGAGAGAAAGAGAGAGGGGGGAGCACGAAATTGAAGGAATAAAAGAGGGAGAGAAGTGGAACTTTGAAGTATGTCTCACAAGACTCTCATTCATCAAAGTTACAACAAGTGTTACACATGCTTCTATTTATAGACTAGGTAGCTTCCTTGAGAAGCTTTCTTGAGAAAACTTCCTTGAGAAGCTTCTTTGAGAAAACTTCCTTGAGAAGCTAGCGCTTACCTACACACACCCCTCTCATAACTAAGCTCACCTCCTTGAGAAGCTTCCTTAAGAAGATTCCTAAAGAAGATTGAGCTTAGCTACACATACATCTCTAATAGCTAAGCTCACCTCCTTGAGATGAGAAGCTAGAGCTTAGCTACACACCCCTATAATAGCTAAGCTCACCCCCATGACAAAAAACATGAAAATACAAAAAAAAAAAGTCCTTACTACAAAGACTACTCAAAATGCCCCGGAATACAAGGCTAAAACCCTATACTACTAGAATGGCCAAAATACAAGGCCCAAACGAAGAAAAAACCTATTCTAATATTTACAAAGATAAGCGGGCTCATGCTTAGCCCATGGGCTCAAAACCTACCCTAAGGTTCATGAGAACCCTAGGGCCTTCCCTTGGATCTCTAGCCCAATCTACTTGGAGTCTTCTACCTGATGCCCTTGCGGTATAGGATTGCATCAAACTTGCTATAGAAGCTAGATTTGATTTTTTATGGTTCAAATTTCTTGTTCTTGTTCTTGAACCATGAATTGTGTTGAGTTTAGATTCCTTTGAGTTTTTGTCTTGTTATTTTTTGTGGCTGAAACCTAAACCATAAAATTCTTACAAAAATATTAAAGTAGAAGAAAACCTCAAAATCTAGAGTGACTTGTTCACCTATTGTAGTTTTGTCATAGAAGTCATGTCTAGTTATGAAACTTGTCACATAAGATTTCTTATGTTGTGCTGAATTTTATTTTCTTCTTTCTTTGTCTAACTCATTTGTTCATGAGTGTATGAAATTCTTTTAGCCTATTATTTGATTTGAGTCAAATCTTTCATGTTAATTAGTCCTTGACATGTTCATGCAAAATTCTTAGAGAGTCTTTGATTGTGAACCTTTTCTTGAACTTTTAGGTTTCCTTTTGATTGTGTCTATTGTGAATTTGAGTTTTAGTGATTGAATTGCTGGCTGAAATGTTGATCCTAAGTGAATATTGAACTCCTAAAACTGTGGTAAACAATCCTAGTGAGTTCAACATACATAGGAAGGTTGAAAGTAAGCCCAAGGAAATCAATATACCATGCTTAAAAAAAAATCGTTGGTGCTGGCAGCTTGGACATACAAACTTGTAAAAATTATTGGGAATTGGTTACTTTGAATTTTGAGCTGAAATTTTTACTGAATTTTCTAGACATCTGGAAAAAAGTTATAAAAAAGAACCAAGTGATTTGGATAAAAGTAAAAAATAAGAAAAATCATACAAGTTGGAAGGAAAATCAGTATCCAGAAAAAAAAAAGGTGAAAGGGGAAGTGTGCTTGTTGTTTTGGCTCAAAATTTATTCTATAATTGGTGCCTATGTTATACCAATCTTAGTTCCAAAATTTCAATTGAAAATTACTATGAAAACAAGTGCCAAAGCTAGAGGTTTGTTGAGTCTTTTTTTTTTGTAGTTTTTTAACTCTACTCTAGAGCCATTCTAAGTTTCTCTTTGAGTCTTAGCTTGCTTCTATGTCCTTTTCATTGCTTTAATTGTTGAGTAATCCTTGAAAAATTGTCTTGTTAAAACTCCATTGGTTTAGCTTTCATTTCATTTTTTTTGGTCTTTGGTTATTGCTTGTCTCTTTGTTTCCTTGTTTGTGGGTTGCCATATAGGGAATTGGAAGGAGGATTGGTGCCATCCCTTGAAGAATTTGAGTCAAGAAGAAAGGGGCCAACCACCTTAAGAGCTATTGGACTAAGAAACACTCCAAATTGAGTAAATCACCAAAGAAAGAACAACCACCAAAATTGAGGACCGTTTTGTAATTTTGTAATTTGCAATTTACTTACCTTCATTGCTTTCAAGTTTTGTAACAAAAAGGCTTTTCATTGGAAGTGTGTTGGGAGCCTCCAATAGGTTACCAAACTTCCATTTGTGTGTAATAATTTTAGGCAATTTTTCCTTAGGATAGTGAGTGTTTTGTTGGGAACCTTGAATGTGGTCATCCAAACACTCTTAGGATTCGCCTACTTTACATTTCTTGCTTACTTTCATATCTTATTTTCTTTACCTTCCATTGTCAAACCGCCTAGATAGCTTTCCTTTTACCAATTAGTTTTTTACCTTATCTTTCACACCTCTTTTAGTGTTTATTTTTGGCTAGTTTCAACCATAGTTTCTTTTACCTTTTGTTTTCAAACCTCCAACAAGAAAGAACCACAACTTAGGAACCAACATGAGTCATCATTCATCTAGTGTTAATGGCAAGGGTACTAGTCATAAAGACCCTTTATCTAGAATCTTAGATGAGTTGAGTTCCCTCAAGTTATGGAAAGAAAAACAAGAGAGAAAAGAAAAAGAAAAAATAAGAGAGGAAGAAAGAAGAAAAATAATGAAAGAAATGAAAAGAGAAAAACATGCCTCCTATAGTGGTTGTAACTCTTGTAAGAGCCTAAGTGAAGAAATTTGCGACTATTATGAAGGAAGGCATAGGTCACATCTTAGACCTCACTCCCATAGGAGAGAAATGGAAAGAAAGCCTCAAGAGGCTAACATTAACCTCCCATACTTCCATGGGAAGGACAATGTAGAGGCTAACTTAGATTGGAAAATAAGGGTAGAGCAACAACTTAAAAAGAAGTCTACTTCAAAATCTTATGGCTCTCATTCTTATCCAAAGAAAGACCAAGGTCAAGGCATCTTAGGGGTGACACCTTCTAAGCCAAAAGATGATAAGGGGCAGACAATAGAAAAGCAAGCCCCTAAGGCTAGTATGCAAGAGAAAACTAGCTCTATAAAGTGCTTTAAATGTCTTGGAAGAGGACACATTACTTCTCAATGCCCCACCACAAAAACCATGATTATGAGGGGCCAAGACATTTATAGTAGCCAAGATGAGGCTACTACTTCACCTTCCTCTAGTGAAAGTGAAGAAGCAAAAGGGGAAAAATCTAGTGAAGAAATCTACCCCCAAGAAGAAGGACAACCATTAGTGGTTAAAAAGAAGTGTAAGGAGGTAAGTGTCTCCTCCAAGAGTTTAGCTAAGAAGGAAACTCATTTTACAATAAAGTCAAACATTAAAGAAACTTTCCCTCTTAGACAACCTCCAAATTTTCTCTTTTGTAAAAATACACTTGCTAGCATTGCCACACCTCTTGGGCTTGAGTTTATTCCTCAAGTAAAAAAGTTGTTGGATGAGGGTTTGGTTTGCAAGAGCTTAAATCCTTGTGCTTTGTTGGGGCCCAAAATAGGTATTATTAGGCACCAAGTCCCTAAAATAGGTGGTATGATGAATGTTTTGAATGGTGCAACCCTCTTTTGTAAAATCACTCATGCACCCAACATCTTCATGGTGTGTGTACATAGGGACCCATTAGGTAGGTTTTTTCTTATTTTTAGTTTCAATACAAACTTAGGTACTCATATGGGACACCTTAGGTTTGTCATACTTTTTGGTATGAATAATCAATATCAAAATACAGAAAAAGGTATCTTTTATTGCGTTACTTTTCTTAATTTTTCAAATAGTGATCAAGGGGTTCCCATGAACCCTAAGAGAATAAAGGTCATTCCTGAGTGGCCCACTCCACCAAGTATAAGAAAAATTTGGGGCTTCCATGACTTAACAAACTTTTACAAAAGGTTTGTCCCATATTTTCCTATACTTGTAGCACCACTCATTGAGTTGGTGAGGAACCGTGTTCCTTCATGGTAAGATGCCCAGGAAATGGGTTTTCAGACCTTACCCTACTCTAACATACCCAACACCACTAATATATATGTTTTTATTCTTTTTACAGGTGTTGAGGGAAGGAGCCCAGAGTATGAAGAACCTCGGGATTTGAGGTCAAATCCTTTCCAAGGTGGAGGGGATGATGCAATCCTACCCCCCAAGGGTATTGGATAGAAGACTCCAAGAGGCTTGGGCTAGAGCTACTAAAGAAGGCCCTAGGGTTCTCATGAACCTTAGGGTAGATTTTTTAGCCCATGGGTCAAGGTTGGATCCACTCTTCTTTGTAAATATTAGAATAGGTTTTTCCTTCTTTTGGGCCTTGTATTTTGGCCATTCTAGTAGTATAGGGTTTTAGCCTTGTATTTTAGGGCATTTTGAGTAGTCTTTATAGTAGGGACTTTTTTTTTTGTATTTTCATGTATTTTGTCACGGGGGTGAGCTTAGCTATTATAGGGGGTGTGTAGCTAAGCTCTAGCTTCTCATCTCAAGGAGGTGAGCTTAGCTTTTAGAGAGGTGTGTGTAGCTAAGCTCTAGCTTCTTTAGGAATCTTCTTAAGGAAGCTTCTCAAGGAGGTGAGCTTAGTTATGAGAGGGGTGTGTGTAGCTAAGCTCTAGCTTCTCAAGGAAGTTTTCTCAAAGAAGCTTCTCAAGGAAGCTACCTAGTCTATAAATAGAAGCATGTGTAACACTTTTTGTAACTTTGATGAATGAGAGTCTTGTGAGACACAACTCAAAGTTCAACTTCTCTCTTTCTCTCCCTCTTTCTTTTCCTCCATTGAAGCATCCTCTCCAAGCTTCTTATCCAAGGCTCATCTTGGTGGCGAAGCTCCTTCTTCCATGGCTTATTCCCTAGTGGATGGCGCCTCCTCTCACCTCTTCTCCTTTGTCTTCCGCTACATCTCGATGGTGGAAAATCACCATTGAAGGACCTCATTGAAGCTCAAAGATCCAGCCTCCATAGAAGCTCCACAAGCAAGCTTCCATCAAGTCATTTAAACTCATAGAAAATGCTCAACAATACAAAGAAAGAAATAGGAGATGTTACATCTTCTGCTTCACTTGCACTTTTTCTTTCGTCAAGAGATGTGATGTAAGCTCCATTGGAGCTTGTAGAACTAGGATCTTCTTCATCAATGGATTCCTTTGCTTCTTGGAAAATGAATGGCAGTGGAATAGAGAAGGAAGAGAGAGAGGAGACGCTACTTCAAGGAGAAGATGAGTCTAGAAGAAGCTCACCACCATAAAAGGCCATAGATAAGAGCTTGAAGGAAGAAGGAGATGAATGAAGGGAGAGGAAGAGAAGAGCACAAAATTTTATGCTCTAATAGAGCTCTGAAATCTGAAGTTTAATTTTCAAATGATCAAAGTTGAAAAAATGCACACACAAGACCTCTATTTATAGCCTAAGTGTCACACAAAATTGGAGGGAAATTTGAATTTCTATTCAAATTTCACTTGAATTTGAAATTGAATTTGTGGAGCCAAAATTTCACTAATTATAATTAGTGAATTTTAGTTATGGTTTAGCCCACTAATCCAAGATCAAGTCCAAGATTCTCCACTAAGTATGCTTAGGTGGCATGAGACATGTAAAGCATGAAGGACATGTACAAAGTGTGACTATATGATGTGGCAATGGGGTGTAGCAAGCAAATGCTCACCTCACCCTATAAAATATAATTGGATTGGGCTTCTCCCAATTCAATTAAATTTATTTTCCAACACACACATCAAATATTCACTTTATGCATGTGAAATTACAAAACTACCCCTAATGCAAAAACTAGTCTAGGTGCCCTAAAATACAAGGGCTGAAAAATCTTACATTTCTAGGGTACCCTACCTACATTATGGAGCCCTAAATACAAGGCCCAAAAATAATGAAAGCTTAATCTGATATGTACAAAGATAAGTGGGCTCATACTTAGCCCATGGGCCCGAAATCTACCCTAAGGCTCATGAGAACCCTAGGGCCTTCTCTTGCATCTCTGGCCCAATCTTCTTAGAGTCTTCTATCCAATGCCCTTGGGGGTAGGATTGCATCAAGATGTATTTCTTCCCATCCATGCAAAAAATTCCAACCCACAATCTAGAATATAACATTTGTTTGTGTCTAGAAATTCCTTTGTCAAAGAATCGGTTTCAATAGGTTCTGCCTTCCCCTTGTCAACACTGGAAATGTGATCATTTCATTATAACTAAAGTATTACTGAATCTTACATTTCAATATAATAAATAAATTTCATCTACATGATTAACATCATTTTCACATCCTTAGAATTATCAACTTATATAACTTTGGGCTAAAAGAATGGTAAATTTATAACAGTCTTACATTATTGGTAAACACCAGAAGTTTGCAAAAGAAGGGCAATAAAAACAATAAGTGAAAGAGTAAAATTAAAAACATATTTAAACAATAGCAAAATGTATCCAAATATCATTTTGGTAAAAAAGATAAAGGAATATACTGACTGTGCAAGTATATATGAAAATACTGAGTGTGAAAATATAAATGAAAACATATTACCAAAGTAGCTTTGGAGGATGAGAATCAACAGGCTTGTCATCATAACTGACTATTCTCCATGGAAGAGGAGCAAAGCCCCTAAAGCAACCCTAGAATTCTCCACTTTTAGAATCAACCATCAACTTTCCATCCTCTGCATGGGAATTCAAGCATATACATCAAGTTAGCAATATTAAGCAGTCATCACCTTTGAAACTGTAAAATATACTTGCACTTACCAATAGAAGCTATCTCACATTTCCCATCATGGTAGGTATCCTTGACATACTATACAACTTCCAATGCTTTACCCCTTTCTTGAATACTTGAATTGGAACCATTAAATTGGAAGATTTTGGACTCAATATCCAAAATAAAAATATCATCATGGTTCAATGAAGATCGAGCGAAAGTAATATGTAACCAACATCAATAGCTAATCAACAAGTAGAAAAATATTGTTTACATATGTGGTGTCTATATGCAGTATGCACAATAATAATATGCATGACTCAAACGTCAATGAGTTAATGGCAGAGGAATAAGGTCAAACTTGCCTATTTGACATGCACCATATGTTTCTCTTTGCACACAAACAACTGTTGTCTTATGCTCCTCAGCCTCATCATGTTTAAAACCTGAGGCAGCTCCACCTTGTTGAGGTATAATACATGGTTTGAAATAAGAGAGGAACTTTTCAGTTTCATGACCTTGTACTTCACGATACTGAATAACCCGTCCTCGTAAAGCTGCATCCAGCTCGACTATCTTGATGGCTGCAGCACCAACTTCATCATATTTAATAGTTATGATCATCAGTGAGAAAATGAATAGGAGACTATATTAAATATTAAACCCAAAACAATAGGAGGGGATAATAATATATAAACAGAAAAATTACCTGATTGGTGTCTTTAACAAGCCAATAAAGGATATCATGACGAAGAACACCACTTTTTTAAGTAGTTGTCTACATGGAGAGGATAAGGAAAAAGAAAATATTGATATTCATGGAAAGACGCTAATGCATATATGATGTAGGAAGCAAAATAAACTTAAGAAAAGTAAAAATTACAGGATTAACAACTATCCTCAAAAAATCAAATAACAAAGGATAAAGTAAATCTAGAACATAAGTTTTACCGAGGAATACATTGAAATTTGAACAAAGATCTCATAAATATGGAAATTGTAAACAACATGATATATTATTATTTTTAGCTACTACAGGATACGCCTTTTGTCCAACTCCCTTGAAAGTTGGATCTAGATCTCTCATAGAAACGGACATACTGTTGTTCTACTATTTGTCTTCCACAACCTAGCTTGAATATAGGAAACAATTACCCTGAAAGGAAGCCCTGTAGAAAGGAAAGATCTGCGTGATCTATGGTGGGTGAAAAAAGTAAACGTAAATGCTTTCACTAACTTTTTTCAACTAGGAAAATCTGGCTCAGAATAGCTTTATTTGGACAGATTGATTTATAGACTAAGTAACTAACTACTGAATTGGCAATAAGAAGGGTAACACATAAGTGAAACTTACACTGCTGGTGTTTCTTGGACATAGATACCTCAAGACTAGTTAGATATATAGAAAACTACACAAATGGATGGGCTAGTCAACAAATTGATTAGATATTATTTGGAGAAAAAAAACATGGTTAACATTAATCTCTTCATTGGTCTCAAATGCTCAATATCTTCAGCAAATGCACTTGTGTAAACATACAACGGAAAAATGCTCAAGTCCCCATATCTTCACTAGATAGGTTAACCTGAAGTTGATGAAAATGATAGTATAAAGTAGTAAATAAGAACAATATCTTATACTAACTAGTGAAGTACATAAGTATGTCAAAACAACTATTTTGAAATTCATACCAATTTGTCTCCAAAACCTTCTTGTTGAACTTAGAGGTGCTCAAACATGGCTTCACATCAGTTCCTCCCATTGACATTTGTAAATTTGACGCAGCATTTACATGTTAAGACATAATCAATAGTGTTACTAACTTTTTGGTTTGTCAATAAATAAAATAGAAAAATCAATATCATTAGATCAACATACATGAGTGTAGTTGTCAAACCTCAAAATTGTTGACCTGCAAAATCAATATCCTATCGACGCAACTATCTACTGCATGGGAATTAAATGCATTGTCCAAAGGCTTTGGTCCAGACAAAATGAGATAATGAATTATGTATATTTAATCTCAAATAATTGTCAACAATTGTACGAACTTAGAAAACATCACTAGTCTAAAATAAGGATGCATTAAATGACTAACCTTTACTTCAATCCACTGAGGTGCAGCTTGATCAATTTTACCATCCACGATAGTCTTTAAAGTCTTCATTGCGCTGGTTACAAAAAAACATCAATGTATATACACTTTAAAACTAATTAACACCCTAACTTTACAGTACATTAAATGAGTTATAATATAAAACTTAACTTGTTAATTGCATCTTTAATATGAATATTCGGCTTCTTACGCAACAAACAGAACCAGACAACAATGACATTCCTAGGACATAGAACAACTAGCTGCCAATGGGCCTTGGATTCAACAATAATTAGGTTCGTATTGTACACATATTTCTTGTACAACCATTTGCATAAATGTTACTTATTGATTCAAGTAAGCTCCTAGGTAGACTTCTCGTTGGGATTCCTTCACCAATGTTTCAATGTAATGTTGACATTCAACACGTCTATCCTTTACATTGTGTATGGACTAAGGCCCAAGGAATCAATATAGTTCTGAAATTTCAATTGAAAATTAGTGTGAAAACAAGTTCCAAAACTAGAGGTTTCTTGAGTCTTTTTTTTAGTTTTTTTTACTCCACTCTAGAGCCATTTTAAGTTTCTCTTTGAGTCCTAGCTTGTTTTTATGTGCTTTAATTGTTGAATAATCCTTGAAAATTTGTCTTGTTAAAACTCTATTGGTTTAGCTTTCATTTCATTTTTTTGGTCTTTGGTTATTGCTTGTCTCTTTGTTTCCTTGTTTGTGAGTTTCCATATAGGGAATTGGAAAGGACGATTGGTGCCGTCCCTTGAAGAATTTGAGTCAAGAAGCAAGGGTAAACCACCTTAAGAGCTATTGGACTAAGAAGCATTCCGAATTGAGTGAATCACCAAAGAGAGAACAACCACCAAAATTGAGGACATTTTTGTAATATTGTAATTGACAATTTACTTACTTTCATTGCTTTCAAATTTTGTAACAAAAAGGCCTTTCATTGGAAGTAAGTTGGGAGCCTCCAATAGGTCACCCTACTTCCATTTATGTGTAATGATTTTAGGCAATTTTCCCTTAGGATTGTAAGTGTTTTGTTGGGAACCTTAAATGTGGTCATCCAAACACTCTTAGGATTCGCCTAGTTTACATTTCTTGCTTACTTTCATAGCTTATTTCCTTTACCTTCCATTGTCAAATCGCCTAGATAGCTTACCTTTTACCAATTAGTTTTTACCTTGTCTTTCACACCTCTTTTAGTGTTAATTTTGGCTAGTTTCAACCATAGTTTCTTTGACCTTTTGTTTTCAAACCCCCAACAAGAAAGAACCACAACCTAGGAACCAACATGATTCTTCATTCTTCATCTAGTGTTAATGGCGAGGGTTCTACTCCTAAGGACCCCTTGTATAAGATATTAGATGAGTTGATATGATAAGTTGTGGAAAGAAAAACAAGAGAGAAATGAAAAAGGAAAAAAAAGAGTGGAAGAAATAAGTCAAGATGAAAGAGAGAGAATAAGAGAGGAAGAGAGAAGAAAAATAGTGAAAGAAATGAAAAGAGAAAAGCATGCCTCCTATAGTAGCCATGACTCTTGCAAGAGTTTAAGTGAAGAATTTAGCGACTATTATAGAGGGCGCCATAGTTCACATACTAAACATCACTTAGATTGGGAAATGAAGGTTGAACAACTCTTTTCTTGCCATCATATTAGTGAAGAGAGAAAAGTTCCATCGGCTACCCTTAGCTTTCAAGGGTATGCCCTCTATTGCTAGACTTCCCTTGTTAGGGAACGAAGGATTCATGGGGATCCTCCAGTAGAGTATTGGAATGATCTTAAGAGTGCCCTTAGGAAGAGGCACATTCCCTCCTACTATGAAAGGGAGCTTATGGACAAGCTCCAAAGGCTTAGACAAGGGAGTATGAGTGTTGAAGAATATAGACAACAAATGGAACTACTCCTTTTAAGAGCTGAACTTAGGGAGGAGGAAACAATAGGCATAACTAGGTTCCTTAGTAGGCTTAATATGGAAGTGAGGGACAAGGTTGAACTCCTTCCATATAGGGACCTAGATGACCTAGTTCAACTTTGTATAAGAGTGGAGCAACAACTTAAAAGAAAGCCTTCTTCAAAATCTTATGGCTTTCACTCTTATCCAAGGAAGGACTAAGCCCAAGGAATTTTGGGGACTGCACATTCCCAAGGACGATAAGGGTAAGACCATAGAGAAATCCACCCTTAAGACTAGTTCCCAAGCAAGGACTAGCAACATTAATTGCTTCAAATGTCTTGGGAGAGGTCACATTGCCTCTCAATGCCCCACAAAGAAAATTATGATTATGAGGGCTCAAGACATTTATAGTAGTCAAGAGGAGACTACTTCTTCCCCTTCCTCTAGTGGAAGTGAAGATGAAGTAAGGGGTGAAAAGTCTAGTGAGGAAGTCTACCCCCACGAAGAAGGTGATCTCCTAATGGTTAAAAGGCTCCTTGGAGGTCAATCTTGTGATCTATCTCAATCCCAAAGAGAGAACATCTTTCATACAAGATGCAAAATTTTAGATAAACCTTGTTCTCTCATTGTGGATAGTGGATCTTGTTGCAATTGTTGTAGCACAAGATTAGTTTCCAAGTTGAACCTCACTATCCTTCCCCACCCAAAATGTTATAAACTTTAATGGCTCAATGAGCAAGGGGAAATGATAGTTAACCAACAAGTGAAGGTACCTTTCTCCATTGGGATATATAAGGATGAAGTTTATTGTGATATAGTTCCCATAGAGGCAGGGCATATTCTTTTAGGAAGGCCATGACAATTTGATAGGAAGATCATTTACAATGGCCTAACTAATGAGATTACCCTCACCCATCTTGGCACTAAATTTGTGTTGCATCCTCAAACACCCTCACAGGTGACCAAAGATCAACTAACTATGAAAAATAAGAGGGATGAGGAAGAAAAAATAGAAAAACAAAAGAAAAAGAAGGATAGTAAGGCCTTGTCTTCAAAGGCCAAGGGGAAGAAACAAGAGGAAAAGGATTCCTCCAAGAAGATTGTTAAGAAGGAAAATCATTTTGCAACAAAAGGTGATATCAAAAGAGCACTCCTTCTTAAACAATCTTTCTACCTTCTCCTATCAAAGGAAACATCCCTTAGCACACTGCCATACCTCTTGAGCTTGAGGTTATTCCTCAAGTAAATGAGTTGTTGGATGAGGGTTTGGTTCGTAAGAGCTTAACTCCTTGTACTTTGTTGGTGCCTAAAATAGGTATTATGAGGCACCAAATCCCTATGATAGGTGGTATGATGAATGTATTCAGTGGTGCAACCCTCTTTTGTAAAATCACCCATGCATCCAACATCTTCATGATTCACATACATAAGGACTCATTAGGTAGGTTTGTTCTTATTTTTAGTTTCGATACAAACTTAGGTGCTCATATGGGACACCTTAGGTTTGTCGTACTTTTTGGTAGGAATAATCAACATGAAAATACAGAGAAAGGTATGTTTTATTGCATTAATTTCCTTAATTTTTTAAATAAAGATCAAGGGGTTCTCACGGACCCTAAGAGAATAAAGGTCCTTCCTGAGTGGCCCACTCCACCAAGTATAAGGAAAATTTGGGACTTCCATGACTTAAAAAACTTTTACAAAAGGTTTGTTACATATTTTTCTGTACATGTAGCACCACTCATTGAGTTGGTGAGGAACCATGTTCCCTCATGGGAAGATGCCCAAGAAAGGGGTTTTCAAACCTTACCCTACTTCAACATACCAAACTCCACTAATATATATGTTTTTATTCTTTTTATAGGTGTTGAGGGAAAAAGCTCAGAGCTTCAAAAACCTCTGGATTTGAGGTCAAATCCTTTTCAAGGGGGAGGGGATGATGCAATACTACCCCCCAAGGGCATTGGATAGAAGACCCCAAGAAAATTGGGCCAAAGATGCAAGAGAAGGCCCTAGGGTTGTCATGAGCCTTAGGGTAGATTTTGGGCCCATGGGCTAAGTATGAGCCCACTTATCTTTGTACATATTAGATTAGGATTTCATTATTTTTGGGCCTTGTATGTAGGGCTCCATAATGTAGGTAGGGTACCCTAGAAATGTAGAATTTTTTAGCCCTTGTATTTTAGGGCACCTAGACTAGTTCTTGTATTATGGGTAGTTTTGTAATTTCACATGTATTAAGTGAATATTTGATATGTGTGTTGAGAAATAAATTTAATTGAATTGGGAGAAGCCCAATCAAATTAAATTTTAGAGGGGGAGGTGAGCATTTGCTTGCTACACCTCATTGCCACATCATATAGTCACACTTTGTGCATGTCCTTCATGCTTTACATGCCTTAAGACACCTAAGCATACTTAGTGGAGAATCTTGGACTTGATCTTAGATTAGTGGGCTGAACCATAGCTAAAATTCACTAACCATAATTAGTGAAATTTTGGCTCCACAAATTCAATTTCAAATTCAAGTGAAATTTGAATAGAAATTCAAATTTCCCTCCAATTTTGTGTGACACTTAGGCTATAAATAGAGGCCATGTGTGTGCATTTTTTTCAACTTTGATCATTTGAGAATTACACTTCAAAGTTCAGACCTCTTTTGAGGCACAAAATTTTGTGCTCCCTCTCTCCTTCTGCCTCCATTCTTCTTCTCCTACCTTCAAGCTCTTATCCATGGCTTCCTATGGTGGTGAGCTTCTTCTTGACTTATCTTCTCCTTGAAGTGGCTTCTCCAATCATCTTTATCCTTCTCCATTCCGCTGCCATTAATCTTCAAGAAGCAAAGGAATCAATTGATGAAGAAGATCCAAGGCCTACAAGCTCCACATGGAGCTACATCACCCCCCCCTCATATGCTTTTCCCAATGCCACCAGGTGTGCACAATGATCATGTTGCACATACAACCCCATAGTCGGCAGCATATGACCAACACGTTCTTCCCCTGATGGATTAATAGCAGTTTCAGGATTGCTCCCCTTTGTGCTCAGACGTGCACCTAATAACTATATATCCGCCTCAACCGGGGGTGAGTACTGCGATCCCCTTTGGGATAACTCTATTTTGATCGCCTCCTTTAACTCTTCATTTTCTCTAGGCTCCGTTTTTTTTCTTGTTCCAACTCACTCCTCCACTCTTCCTTAAGACTTAAAATAATCTCAACCAGTTGTTGTTGGGTGATGGATGTAAAGGAACTACTCGAGCCACATGATGCCCTTCCATAGTAATGACTGATTGTCATACCAGACCCCGCTGCACGAAAACGACCTGGGTGCTCCGGTCGCCCAATGGCAGTACTCAGTATGTCATCATGACCATGGGGAACAAAGGTACCCTGCATTGTCTGTTCTTGTAAATAGTCCTACACCAAGCACGACATACACAAACAACAAATGAAAAATAATTTATTTAACAATAAAACATTTATGAAATTATATGGTGTGCATGAACTCACAATTCTATCAAATATTTCTTGTGTCGCCTGAGATGTCATCTGCACATATCGCTTTGTGTGGCCTAACTTCCATTTCATATGTCTTTCAATGGGAGATGGAGGGTCCTCAATGAATGGTGTATTCTCAATCAGCATTGCCTCTTGCTGTCTTTTCTTCCTTTTCACGTCTAATAGATTTTTTTCAAGCAAATCATAATCCCCACGAGATAGTATGTGGGGGAAGTCATTGTATTTTTGTATCTCTGATGCCTTTTTCCTAATTTCCTGTCATACCTAATATAATATTTGCATCTACTTAATTCAAATCATTTGCATATATTTTAATTTAAATTTAAAGTAAAACACATGGACACCTAACCTACTAGTTTGCGGTCTTGCGGCTTGCAACAAATTCCTCCCAAGTTTGTTGATCCATACCATATTTTCTAGATGGATCTTCTTTATCCTGACCCTCAGTGTCAGCATACACAAATTTAGTGGTCAGCGTAGACTTAAATTGCCTCCATCTACTGGCCACCATGGACATCACCTTCTTCTTGGCATTTTGGGGCTTCTGGGATATGAAATTTGGCCTACAAAAACATATTGTAGTGTAACATTTACTACATGTCAACATTAACAGGTGTTTAACAGAAGAACATTAAATACACCTCCCTGTTAAGTAGACTTACCAAAATGTTATCCCATATTAGGTCCTTTAGAGATTCAGGAACATGTTTCCAATTGTCATATACAATAGGAATCTTTTCTCGAGCTACAACCCCTAGATAGCTATGGAACTTATGTTTTTGTGGGCCTGATCCTCTCCCAGTTGCAGGGTCGACGTGAACTACCGGTCTTGGCTGATGCAAAGTTCTTAAAGTCAACCTTCTTAGCCGTATTAATTGTCTACTCTTCCTCGACGTCAACTCTGAACGACCATCCTCGTATCATATAGTAGTTGCTGGAAATGCTAATAGCCATTGGAATACAAATTCACACATATAAAAACAAAAATAGACACGTATCACGTGTGTCTAGAATATAAGACTTGTCTTGTTTATATTCTCTTGTAATACATGCACTATTAGAAAACCGATGTTAATATATTCCATTAACATCGGTTTTGCTAGAAAACCGATGTCAACATTGATGATGCATACACTTATTTGGTGTAGTTCTTTGTGTATAACATCGGTTATGTGTACATAACTGATGTTAATATTCAAATGTTCACATCGGTTATTTATAACTAACCAATGTTAATGTACAAGATTTGACATCGGTTATCTACAGATAACCGATGTTAAAATACAAACGCTGACATCAGTTATACACAAATAACCGATGTTAATATACATATGTTAACATCGGTTTTCTATTACAACCAATGTTAAGGTTCATATCGACATCGGTTTTTGTAAATAGCCGATGTTGTTTATGATATTAACATCGGTTTTTGTTAATACCGATGTTGTTCTCAAGTATTTTTTTATATATACTTTCTATTTTTACAGTAAACCCAAAATTGTACCTGTCAAATGCAATTCCAGGCCCAATTCACAACAAATAAACATTTTATTCTGCTTTCAAGCAGTTTTAATGATAATAAACATCAAATAATTGATTTATCATAAAGAACAATCATCAAATGAATTCAATGTTCATGTTACATAGAAAATGTAAAAAATGTTAAACCAAAGTAAACTAAAGCTAAAGATAATGTCCCTAAATTCTAGGCCTGATCTCTAACTCGGAGATAAAATTGTGCCCACTGGATCCGCAATGCTTTTAATCTCTCTGGCTCCAATGGTCTAGGATCGTTAAAATACTGCATGATGAAATAAATCATAATAAGTTAATAATGTAATACAAATTATAAATAAATCGATTTTGTTTGAAATAAACTTACTGCTTCCCAATTATTCCTAAAAGTTCCTAAAATGATGGTGGACATCCAGTGCATCACATAGTAGCCGCACTCAGTACTTCCTTTTTGTCTATTATACTAAATACATAATGAAATTTGGATATTAATTAAACAACTAGTGTACAGACACATAAAGAAATATATATAAGTGGAAGTTTTATGTAAATGATGTACCTTGACGACAATCCACCTAACAGAAGCCTTTGATTTAGGCTGTGGAGCATCATCAAGACCCTTGATAGCACTGTTCCATATGAGTAACAATTAAAAACTAGTGTTGTACGTTGAGGTATTACAATGCAAATGTATTGAAAAGAACACTAACCTATTAATAATCCCCTTAAGGTAGTTGTCTGGCCTGTTATGCAATGAACAAAACCAGACAACTAGGTGTTCCTTGGGCAGGATGACCACCATCTGCCAGTGTCCGCTGCAGTGGAACCTAAAATGGGTTAGTACATTAGTAAACATTAATTAAATTTAGTTATTTTGTGACTAACCCATTTAGGTAGGCTCCAAGATAGACATCGCGTTGTGAACTCTGCATCCAACTCTTTATGTAACTTTTAGACTCAAACTACGATTGCCCAGACCTCTGAATGGACTGTGGCTCGAGGAATCCATAGATATCAGAATTCCCCACTCGCATACATGTTTCAGTGAGATGCCTGTTTATGTTAAGTCAAAGTTAAATATTTATGAATTGAAAGCCATAACTTAGGTAATTAAAAGCCTTTTATATAAAGACTTACAGAATCCACAACTGTAACACTGATATGCTAAGACATTGACCACCGTGTGCGATTTCGGAGAGGTCTTCGTGCTTTATGTAGAGGGGGAAATCTGGATTAAAGACCCCGAACACGGTGGCATCCCATCTAACCTGATAAGGCCTCAAGAAAAGCACTGGGATGGTCAATGTCATTAGATAAAGCGGATCATAGACCTCCGGATCGGGCTTCGGAGGTGGTTTTGCCGAAGACACAGCTACCTGTTCATGAAACAAAGTTAAATAGCCTAATTTGAGGCACGCTTAATGAATTAATTTAAAAAGAAGAAACATATAGTAAGGATAATAAGTACCTGTTGTGATAAAGACTTGACCAGATGTGTCGGCCAAGCAAGGAAGGTGTGAAGTGTCTGTCCCACTAAGGAAACCTCATAAATGGGTATAGGAACTGGAGCATCTGCATCTGTAACCTCCTTCACACTCACCTTTACTTGGCCAGACAACAAAGGAGTATTATGAACAACAGTGGATCCCTCATAAACTCTCCCCATGGCAACCAGGCAGGCAGGATCTGCTTCTATGTACAAGTCGTACCTGTCAGAGTCACCCGTCTCAGGATCGTTTCCTCAGGGATCAACATAACTCCCCTTTGTGCTCACTCGAGGACCGGAGGGACCAACCAGAGGCTCAGGAGGCACTGCAAGTCCCTGAGATTGCATCTGCGACTGAAGCTGGCTGAAGGATGCCATGACCTGCCTCGTCACTTTCTCTGTGATGGACTCCTCTAGCTGGTCCCTGATCTGCTGGGTCAGCTGCTGTAATTCGTCAGGAGGCAGGGAGGAAGCGCTGCGGGACGTCCGTGGAGCCGATCCAAAGTATTGCTTGATGGTGACACCGGCTCCAGCAACACGGACACGTCCAGGGTGCTCTGGACGTCCAATAGCAGCGGCGAGAACATCCTGACGTCCATGGGGGACGAACGATCCCTGTGTGGCCTGCTCCTCAAAAAAAATCCTGCACAGAAAACACACAGTGGTACATGGCATTCTCAAAATATTGAAACATAATTGTAATGGTTAGTTGAAAATGACTTACAATCTTCTCAGCGATTTCCTTTGCAGCCTCAGTCGTCATCTCCCCTGTCTTCTTCGTGCGGGCCATCTTCCACTTCACGTGGCGTCTGATAGGGGATGGAGGTTCGATGACGCCATCAATGCATCCTGACTGTGCAGCTTCCTCCAGCTTCTTCTTTGTCTTCTCAGCCAGGAGCTTCTACTCCAAATAATCATAACCCCCACGTGACAAAACTTGGGGGGCAGTATTCTGCTTCTGGATGGCCTGTGCCTTCTTGCGCACATCCTGAAAAAATTAAACATTAATGTTTGAAATGGGTAGAATGAAGTATAACAACATCATGTTTAATATGAAAAACAACTTAAATGGCAAGGAACATACCTCCCAAGAAGGGTCTCTGCGAGTCTGGCAAAAGTGGGCCCACTTTTCCTTGCTGATGCCGTATTTCTCACAGACAGTGTCCTCGACACCGTCCTGATCGGCTGCAAGGGCCCATTTCCTCGTGAGGTCTGATTTAAACTGCCTCTATCTCTCCCCCACGGTCTGCAGTAACTTCTTTTTCGTCCTACTGTCAGAAGCCTCTGGGATATCAAATTCCGCCTGACAACATCAAATAAAGTTTATTTGTTACAATAATGTATTTTTTGGCTATTAATTGAACAAAATCAAATAAGAAAACAAAAATACCTGAATATGCTCCCAAATCAGGTCCTTCTGAGCAGTAGGGACCTCCTTCCAGTTCTCGTAGGTGACGTCCACCTTATCACGCACCACAATCCCCAAATATGTTCTTAATTTCTTCCTGTGTGAACCGTCGGCCTTCCCAGTAGCAGGATCAACATGCACCACTGGTCTCTCAGCACCAGGTGGTCTAGTGGACAACGATCGTAAACGTGAGGCTTTGCGTGTCCGCTTCACGGCAGACAGCAAAGTCGATGCGTCCGAAGGAGGAGGAGGAGGAGGAGGAGGCGAAGGAGGAGGAGGAGGAGGAGGAGGAGGAGGAGGAGGAGTGGAGGCAGGTGGAGAACCCATGATCTTTTATACAATAACATACAACAACATACAAAATAGGATTAATCAAAAAAGGATCAGTCATAAGTTTTTTTTGGAAGGCAAAAGTATAATATTATTAATAAAACATAACTGGACCAGAGGTACTTAGGAGATCAGATACAAGACACCCAAGGTGCCACCTTCCAAAAACATAAAACCCAACAAAACCCCACCACAGAAGGAGACAAGACAAATTAACCAAAGGACTCCGAAACATTGGTAGTTCTGCCTTTTATTTGTGATTTGGGGCAACCATGTTATAAAAAGTCTATTACATGTAATCAACAGTCAATGTATGCTTGATGGAATATAAATACTATATTTTCATAAATACACATGTGCATGGCATCCTTAGGACTTCATGCAGCTGATGTTTGTCGCCAGTTTCATCATCCACCACCGTTTTCTTCTCTGCCTTCTCACGTTTGTTGTTGTTAAACCCATATTTATGCCTTCTTCCCTTCATGTCTTGTTTTATCACAACTTTAGCCGAATTTCCTATCTTCAGTACAGTTGAATCTCCTGTCTTATTGTCCAATGACACACTTTGATGGCGTGTATCTCTTTTCTTCGTATGTTTTAGTGGTGCAGCTTCAGAATGCATAGAGCAATATGAATTTTCCAGTGATCACCAAAGGCTTCTGCATCAGCATTGACACTCTCCACCCTCTTTGGTTTATGCTCCTGTGTTGCATTTCGTGCTTCCTCCTTATAATTCTCAGATTTATTGGAGGTCCCACTAGAAGAATCAGCACCAATCCGTGCCTGTTCCTCCTCTACCAGCTCAATATATTTCGTTTCACCTTTTCTTTTGTAAACTACACTGTAATTTACAAAACAAAAGTTGAAAGGCTTGTTATGGTGGTTGTTGGCTTGTTATGGCTTTTTGCATACTTGATCACATATGGGGTTTCTAGTGCACTGAGTTGGCCAATAGTTGGAGAGCTTCCTATTTCATTTAATAAAGGAGAATTATAGGTAAACACTGAGCCTAACAAACTCCTTTTTATTAACCAACTTGATTTGCCTAAACATCAACTTAGGGTTTGGCTCTAAATCACTATTAGAATTATAGGTAAACACTACCCATAACAAACTGCCTTTATTAACAAACCGGCTTTATTAACAACCTGATTTGCCTAAACAAATTGGCTTTATTAACCAACCTGATTTGTGGCCACTTTGGATAACAGCTTTACCGCATTACATGTTGATATAATCCCCTTTGTGAGCTTGTTAAACTTGAAAAACCATTTTAAAAGTTTTGTTTTAGAATGTTTCACTTAGGCTACATTCCAAATAAGTTTGAGCCTTGAGGTATACGAAATTTATTTACTACAAACAAAACCTACGAAGCCTACAATGACAAAATGTAGGGTCTTTGCATGAGAAAGACAATATTTCCCTTTATCTTCAACCTATGTTTTGAATCATGGACCCTTCATTTGTTTTTTTCTTAGGGTTGTTATACTAACAAAACCATAATTTTTAAATTTTAACTCATGTGCTTCCTATATTTCATTTTGTTTTATTTGTATCATTTCTTCCATTTTAATACCAATTTCCTCTTATATCCTCAAACTTTGGCACCAGACCATCGTTATTCAATGCAAATCCATGAGGCTTTAATCTTTGGGAATCTTTTATTTCAAGTTAAAAAAATTCACTATTTTTACAATTTCTATGCAGACCATGGATTTTCTTCTACATATCAATAATAATAGCTTTGGCTCTAAACAATCCTTACAGGACAAATTGATATGCATGAAGTTTAATATTTGGATGATTACATTTACTTACTAAAATATGGTTTAGACTTATTGTCTTCAAATTTAAGTCATTTTTTTCTCTGTAATTTATCCAAAAAATTGGTATTAGCTACTATGTATGTATACTTGTGTCTTTATGGATAGAACATAGTAGTAGAAGGTGAAGGTTTCGAAGGTAGCTGTCAATTGTCATCCAACCACTGCACTCACCTACTACTGCTCTACTTCATGAAAAATAAAATCCTTTTTTGTCAAATCATTTTTCTTCTATTATTTGGCATGTATAACCTGTTAGAGTTTTATTGGAGAGTGGCATTTACTAACACGTTATGGAGTTAATTTCTTTTAGAGTTTTAATTACATCAAATTATTAGAATAAATAATTGATGGCTGGATCAGCACAATCATAGATTCTCCAATTAATTAATGCAACAAGTAACAATATTTACTTTCTATATATAGAACAATAAAAGGTTGATATAAGCAAAAATAAAAAGCATTTATCACCATCACACTTACATGGGCTGGTCTTGGTCAACATTCCATTCTACCTTACTTACAAAATACCAGTATTAGTTTCAGTCAAACTTTGACTTATTTGCAACTTAAAATTAATCTCCAAAGATAGCTAGACGCATTAACCATTAAATAGAAATCCGTCATTTACTTCATTCAGCATAAACATTGTTCTCACTAGCCTTTTGCCCAAAAGAACTTAAACTGAAACCTTGTTTCACCTCCTTCCACTATATTATACCATTTATATCCATCTACCTACTAAGAAGCAGGTTGTTTTAGAAAGAAATAAGTGTGATTGCTCTTTGGCACAATAAGATAGTATGAATGGAAAGTGACAGGACTGTGGAGCAGAATGCAGTCATGAGTGATCTAATTCAGGGGTTGGAGATAGCAAGAAAGTTGAAGGAAGACTTGAGTTCACCCTTCTTTGTTGACACTAGGGACTTACTACTGTAGAGGATATTGTCCTCATATGACAATGATTTACTTCTTCTAAGATGGAATGAACCAATGTCCATGCAACAACCAACTTGTACAAATTTCCTCACCATTGAGGGAAGGCGCTCAAGATCATCAGCAATTTAAACACAATTCAAAGAAAAAGTAAACTTTACTAAGAGGTTGTTAGTAGCACGCAGAAGTCAACTTATTATCAAGCAATAACTAAATCAGTATTCAGTTATATGTATGTATACTAACAATGGTGGCAATTTAATTTTGTTTAAGAAAGATCATGCCGAAATGGGCTGAACAGATTAGAGTGAAGATCGACAACGGCATTGAAGGTCCCCTTGAAGATTGTTACAGCTGGAGAAAATATGGAAAAAAAGACATCCTTAGTGCAAAATATCCCAGGTAAAGGAATATGTAATTTTTAAAAATTTGTCAGTAAAGACAAGAATTAGTTAACAATGGATTGAATTCTTACATGTTGCAGAAGCTATTGTAGGTGCACCTTCCGCAATACTAAGGGGTGACAGGCCACGAAGCAAGTGCAGAGATTAGAAGAAGATGACAATTTTGCTAAGAAATTTTTATTGCACAAACACACTGCTAAGAGTAGCTGAAGTTAAAAATAACATTGCATTATCAATTTATCATTATTAGTGAAAATATATAACTAAACAGCACATATTCTTACAGACACACAACACATAACACATACACAACATATATAATTTTTAGAAGAGTGTCAGGATCACACTTTATTAGATAATTGTTTTTAGAAAGATTTATTAAATAAGATGTAGGACCTTGAACATTTTTGTGTTTTTTAGTCAATTTCAACCAATAAAAATTCAAAGGAGTGAAAACTCATTGGATGATCAATGAGTTCAAGCCTGCTTCTGTAATGAATGTTGGTGGTCAAAGAAGAAAATGATTTTAGTGGACTTGTGTTGTACACTGGCATGTGTTGTGACTTTAGTAAATTTCTACAGTGACATGAGTTATGTTTCTAGTGGACTGATTCAAAAAGGGGTTGACAATTTATGTGTTAATTTTGTATAATGTGTAGTTATTATTAATATGAAATCAGTTTTGGTAGTTATATATCATACATTCACTTTAGTTAATTTTAAATGGTTATTATCAAATATCAACTAACTATGTGTGTTGAACAAATGTAGACAGTAGGTAAACTACTTAGGAGTTTCAATTTTCAAGTGTTATTGGTTGTCAAGAACATCATTTTTGGACTTCTTTAATTAAATTGGTTTTCAACATATGCAGGAATATTAGGCTATCTATAGGATATTCTACAAAACCAATTGTATTGTGTTCGCTTCCGACAAGTGCACCGGATCGCACAAGTAGTATAAAACGGTAAGAACCGAGTATCAAACTCTCGGGGAACTTGTGTTACTTGGTATAGCTATTTCAATGAATAGGTTTCTAGTGTGAAAAGAGATATGTTTACTATGAATAGGTGTGTAACCTAACTATTAAAAGGAAAATTACATGAGTAATGATATGTAAAGACAAATAGACGACACGTTGGTCTTCCTAATAGGTGCCTAATGTTAAAAGGATATTCTCTACTTAACAATGCTTATGCGTTCTATGGTGTCTCCTGAAATGCTAAACCCCGATTCCTCGTGATAGTCTAGCCTAATCCTGATCAAGCATCGTCCGTAGATTCCTCTTGTTGGACTAAACTCAGCCAAGACCGCATTAAGACAAACATACAACAACTAGGTTATCGTACCCCGATCCCTCGTGATAGTACGACAAACTAGCCCTATCCTATCAAGTTCTAAGAATCAGACCAGTTTCCACTGTTGAATGACCCTAACAAAGCATGCATGTACGTGATCAAGGTGAAAGCATACTAGAATGAAATACTGATAGCACGGGGAACACACAAAACATCATTAGATAGATAAAAAGATATTTACATCAAGTACCTACATGGAAGATCCAACAAAGGATTTAGCTTTCCATAACTGGGAAGCTTCCTTTACAACAAAGAGAAGAGAAAGATGACAGATTGCAGAAATACAAATAGTGGGGATGTCTCCTCCACCTCTAGGTCCTCACAATCACTCACAAACTCATCTCAAGCTCTCAGGACGGCTTCCTCTTCAAGCTCTGGTCTCTGCAGATCTTCACACAACAAAATCTCTCAAACTCTCTAGAACTTGGACCTTTCTCTCTCTAGAACTCTCTAGACATGCAGAAGCTTCAAGAAAAGGCCAAACTCCCTTCCAAAATTTGATTTCAGGCTTAAATAGTGGCTTTGTTTGTGCTCGTGCGCTTAGCGCAATTCTGAACCGCTTAGCGCGCATTAGTGAATTTTGGCTTAGCGCGGGCTTTTCTTGCTCAGCGAGTGGACTGAAGCTGTGCGCTTAGTGGGATGGCCCTTCGCTCAGTGAACATGCACAACTCATCCTTCTTCCAGATTCTTCCTCTCGCTTAGCCGAGGAATGTTGCGCTCAGTAGATGGCTCGCTAAGCCAACAGATTGGCTTAGCGAGAGGGTGAAAATTAGCACTTCACAAACTCGCCTAATTAACCTGAAATTGAGAGAAAATGATTATTAAACACACAAAATGGAAGTACTAAGTATTTATTACCTATCTTTACCCAAAAGTAATTACAACACTACAAAATAACCATAAATTGGAGGGGTTTGATACAATTTACACAGGTTTTATACACAAAATTTAGTCGTATTCATCAACTAACATATAGCTCAAAGAGCTTTGTCTCACACTTGGGTCTCTTCCCTACCTGAAACAAGAACCTTTGATCATCATATCCTAAAAACTAATGAACACAACACCCCAATTTTTTTTAGAAAACATTTATCCAATGACAAAGAAAACTACCTTAGCCAACCAATACTTTTCTAACAATTACAATGATTCACAACCCTTAACAACTAATAGTAGTAGTAGTAGTAGTAGTAGTACTCTTTGTCCCTTACAAGTTGGCTTATAGAAATCCATCATTAACCCATTTCTTTACAAAGCCTTTGATCATTTTCCCATTTAAAATGAACACCTTAACACTAAGGTTGGAACTGACAAGGTATTAATGGTCTTATTAGTAACATTTTCAGTCACAACCTCTTAACTATGAGTTGTATGCACATCCTAACATGTCAATCAAAACAAAGCCCTATTTATAGCATAAACAAATAAAGTATCTAGAACTACATGAACATTGAAAACATCCAAAGTAGTGCAAAACTATGAATGAACTAGTTGCTTTGTACCAAAATTCAAAATAAAATTGGATTTCAAGTCACTTCCCAATAATGAATGAGGAAATAATTGTAAATAATGTTGGCCAATATCTTGAGAGTGATTTGCACCACAATATCATCAATATAGTATTGAACACTATATATATTGAAGGATTTTGCAATTAATAGGACCAATTGCATCATAATCTAATAAATTTACTGACTTAAATATCAGTCATATTACATATGCCAAATGCTTGGGACCGATGTCTATGAATTCAACATTGAGTTCAAAATGTACCTGGTTAAATTTCCTAAAATCACACTGAAATGACAGCTGTGAAGTCTTTAAATCATAAGGCATAATTTCGTGGACCTTCTATTTTCCCTTCTGCATAAAAGGCCCATTACAAGCTGGCATTAATTATTTATACCAATAGTGGATACAACTAATTAACATTACTATCAATACTACTATATGTATAACTCACAAACATTGACTTTAATGCCCTATATGTACCTACCTAGGGGTAGTGATGCAATTCCAAATTAAATGATAACCTTCAGACCAATCTAAAAGCAATATGTATAGTATAGCATCATTCAAGGCTCATGAACACCACACTCAAGAAGCAAAAATATACACGATCCATAGTATAACATCATTTTGCCTTGTATATGTACAAGCTCATGCTTGCATATTTGCGTTTGTATTCTTTGCATTGGCGACTCGTGGTTGGTCTTTCCCTATAAGCTGCTGATTTTTTTTTTCTATTCACTATGACTATACTGCTATGAATTTGAAATGCCCCACGATGGCCAGAGGCTACTTGCCACTTCTTATGGCCTCCTATGAAACAATGACCATAATTTGAAATTAACAAGAGAAACAAAACAAAACTTTATTAACAGTGTTCATTTTCAAAAAAGTGGTGGGCTGACAAGAAAAATGTTTTAAGCTGAGGCAAGCCAGAGAAGTTTAGCATAATGAAGCATCCTTATATGTATGGAATCAAAATTTTCTTCTGGAAAGATGTCAGTGTCTTTTAGTACATGTTTGCTTTGGATTTATATACACTTATGATCCAAGTGGTTGCGTACTTTTAAAGCTATAGTATATTTTTTTGGGTCTAACATAAATAGTTAATCTTCAACTTCCAAACACAGCCACCATTATTAGGGTTATTTTAGAGCTATAGTATGTTTTGGGGTACTTTTAAAGCTATAGTATGTTTTCTTGCATCAAACGTATTTGTTCATACTTCAAAGACAAACAAAACATCATTCAACAATAAACACAAGCACCTACGTATAGTGAAAAATGGTATATTCCTCAACTGGAAATGTAATCTGTCAAAAAACATAAACATATAGACTATACAGTGGTAAAATGAAAGCATTTTACTTGGCGACAAAGTAGGGTTTATACCTTCAAGGTCGCAGTGTGGCAGAGGTGAAATCGAGATTCATCGTTTACTTCAAAGTTCAGTGGGATCTGCCAAAACCAAAGAAGACAACTAGTTCAAAAATATCATAAAAGATGAGCCTTGATGTGTAATATTTCTTTAATGAGAAAAATATAAATTGAATCTAATCCCTTATTCTTAGAGTAGAAGAGTAGAATTGATGTATTTTGTTTTTACTTTGTTAAGTAGAGTTAGTTAGTTAGTTATGACAGTTGTTGGTTTGTTAGCATGAAGTTGTTGTCATAGCTTTTGGCCAATCCTCACCTTACAAGTTGGTTTTATGGGGTTGAGTTAGGTAAAATGAACTAAGATAACTTAATGTTCAATCATCTCCAACATTATTTCAAGAAATCACTTCATTTCAAAGCTAAACACCAGTTGAATTCTTTTTCTTTAATGCATACTTACTCTTCATTATTATCAACTACTAATCCTAATTATAGAATTTATATACTTTATTTCATTAGTAAATAAATGATATAAAATATTAAAAAATGAATATTGATGGAACAATAAGGAAAAGGATAATCATAAAGACAAACTTAAGCAAACATAGAGAGAGAACCCAAAACACATGATAGTAATAGTACGATACAACATGACAACCACAACTAAAAGTAAAACAAAATAGCCTAACATGACACACAAATAACAAGCTATAACCTTAAAAAAAATACAAGCTAGAAATTAAGGCAAGACAAAGGATTAAAATAAAACTCAACAGAGCTAGAAATTAAGGCAAGACAAAGGATTAAAATGCAAGCTAGGAATTAAGGCAAGACAAAGCTAGAAATCAAGCCTCCATACTCTAAACTTCTTTATGTACTGCACCTAAGAAGTAAGAGTATAATGCTCCTTTTTTCACCCTTAAATATAATATGAAAATTAAGAAACCAAACAATCAAGCTAGAAAATTCATGTTCCTTTTGCTAATAAAAAAAGAATGATGTTGTTAACCTGACACATGTATTGCATGTGTGCCAATATTAAAGCTAGTTAGTGATGATAATGAACATAACCTACCTAGTAACACTAAATAGTTCCCATTCAAGCATAACCAAAGTCGAATGACAAAGTAAATTTAAGTTAAAGCACCTATTTTCAGGGTGTATTTATTTACTTGAACATTAAGGGGTACGAGACCGTTTCCTGTTCAATCTGTGTATGTTGAATTGCTTGGACTAGTTTGTTTTATAGCCATCTACTATTTGTTAATTGTGTCATTTTCTATTCCTTCTTTACATTAATTTATTTATCCACAATTGGTCGGCACAAGCATGTTTGAACAATTCAAAACTTGACTGTTGAATTGTAAGTTGATAAAACCAAACTTAAAAGTATTTCATGCATGCTTTCAGAAATTCTTTACTGCTTTGGAAAATAAAAGATATCTCTTATTTTGCGCCAATTGATAAAAAATTTGTAGCTCATTGTTGTGTGCTTAATAAAATGTTTTTGAACTAGACATGCTCAATATTAAATGGCATTAAACTTACTTAACAAACACAAGAATTTATTAGTAAGTTTCCAACAGGTTTTCAATCTTCAAAATTCGTTAACTTCCTTGTAATGGTTATCAAACTACATAGTCACAATAAACAAGTCGTGACTTATTGATGTTTTGGAATGGAATATGCTAATCTTGGCACTTAATTTATCTATTTGTAATTTTTGTTCCACTTGAACAACAACAACCACTAAAGAAACAAAACACAATGATATCTAATGAAGTTGTAAACCAAACAGATTTCTCATCTGAGAGGACCGAAACAAAACCTGAATATTCATGCACTCAAGTCTTCTCAGTAGTATTAGCCTCAATCAAACCTGAAATACAAAGCAATTATGCTCCTGGTTCTGTTCATTTTAACTCCACTTATGCTCCTAAGTCTAATAGGGAAAAAAAGAGATCAGAAGATGGTTACAATTGGAGGAAGTATGGAGAGAAACAAGTAAAAGGAAATGAAAATCTACCATGTGATTACAACTTCATGCACCCAAGTTGTCCAACAAACAAGAAAGTTGAGAGGTCTTTGGAGGGACATATCACTAAAATAGTATGCAAGGGAAGCCACAATCATCCAAACCCACATGGTAGAAAATATGGTTCTCAATGAATTCATCAAACTTCTTCGACCTGCACCAACTCTGGGATTTCTGATCAATGTGTGGGAGAGGAAGATGTTGAGAAAACATCATATACTTGTTATTCTAGAGGGGGCCGGGTGATGATGACCTTGGAAATATGGCCAAAAGATGATCAACAAATGGCACTATATCACTCTAATAACCTGATTTGTATTGTTAAAATGAAACTACTTGGTGAACTTCATTATTGTGTGACTAATTATAATTATAATTCTCATTATTTCATGTAAGGGGAGAATGAAAATGATGGTCATTCCTTTCCTTGTGCTGGGAGTAGAATTGTTAAGGAACCTAGACTTGTAGTTCAAACCACGAGTGAAATTGACTTTTCTAGTTGATGATGGATATAGGTGGAGGAAATATGGACAAAAAGTAGTTAAAGGAAACCCAAACCCAAGGTATTTCCATCTTTTAGATTTTAATAGAAGAGTTTAACTGTGATGTACTATTGGACCAGTGTAAAAAAAATTGATTGTGAATCAATCAAAAATCATGTTTGTGGACTTTTAAGTTAGTTATTAAAAAATCGACAAACTCAACATGATTTGTAATTGGATGATAGTATAAAAAAACATTTATATTATTCATTTATTTCAAAAACCACTCTTAATAGAATTGATTAGTCGTATGGTTTTAACTGTTACAATTTATATTATTACCAACCACTTAAGGCCATGAATTTTCCAAATATTATTTTTGCAGGAGTTACTACAAATTCATAGCCACGGGTTGTCCAGTGATAAAACATGTTGAGAGAGCTGCACATATATGAAAGTTGTCATTACAACTTATGAAGGGAAACATATCCATGATGTACCTTTAGGACGAGGAAACTCAAGCTATAGCATGAACAAAACTTCTATAAATAACAACACCAACACCAGCAATGTAACAACTCCTACCCCTATTAGGCAGTGACTAATTATTCTAACTTAGCAAGTTTCACAAACTCACTTCATTTTCACAAAGTCACCAACATCTGCAAGCCAAGAACCTTTTCCAATGGACTTGTTGCTAAGCCCCGGAAGCATCGAATTTTCGGCCAATGACCTGATCCTTCCGTCTTTTTTATCAAATAACTTAAATTTGGAAGCAGAACAACACTAGAAAATTACACATAAAAATATCACTGATATGTTTATGTATAGATTATAGGAATAAGAAAATCATGAGCGTCTACTAATTTTTCTGTACTAAGATTAGCGACTAGAACTACAACTTTGTAAAGCTTGACAAGAGTTAAGCCTTGTTTGAACTTTCAATTTAGTGATAGGAGAGACAGAAAACGTGTTCACCTTCAATTCTATTATTATTTCGTTGCTTTTGTTCAATTACTCTAACATTAATACTAGTTGTTGGAAATTTCTAGTTTGGTATACAAATGTCTACTCTTACTAGTTATGGTTACTTTGGGTTGTGTTGTTGACTATAAATTTTTCAATCAAAGTCCTTGTTTGTTAAAATTATGAAATAGTCAGTGACTTCTGATTTAGTCAGGAAAATGTTCATGGTGCTGAGAAATTTGTCTAACTCTAGAATAAATGCTAAATTTATACTTTCTCACACTATTTTATTAACAAATATTTTTACTATTAGATGGACCTCACATAAGTTCTACTAAACAATAAATGAAAACAAATAAGAAATGAAAATTTAGTGGACTTCCTTTCATTTTTCTCTAACAAAGTATATTAATGTGATGTTAGCATTCGTTACTTCAATAATTCATATTATTATTTAATAAAAAAAATCTAGTTCCAATGTTGGATTCTTTCAATCACTCTGTTTATTTGTGTGTTCACCACTGTATTATTTTCTACTAATTTTGTCATTAAAGGGAAAAGCATTATACTTCCTTATTTTGTTTCAAAACTATAGATGCTTAAGGCTAGTGTACACTCATTAATTAAAAAATATATGTTTAAGACTGATTCCTTTAATGTATTTGTTCATCGAGCTTGTTCTTGGATACAATAAAGCCCTTATTTCTGTTCTAATTTTTGGTTTCCTAACAAGGTGTAACTTTATAATAAAAGCACCATAATAAATTAAATATTAGTAGCATGCCCACTTTTATTTATTTGAAAACAAAAGTATGAGCACCATGTTGATTCTCATTCCAATTCCAACCAACAGTCTTGTCCATATAAAACATAATTTCCGCCATTCCTCAAAAAAACAAGAAACCTAAATGGGAAAATGCAGATGTTTAAGAGGTGGGAAACAAAGACTAAAAAAGAGGGCAGTTCATAAAAAAGAGGGAAGTTCATAAAAGGGATGAAAATGATTCTGAATACAGTGTTAGTCACTGTAGTATGCCATGGTAAAAGTCCTTTATAACCAGATGTTGAATGTACTTCAACGACATGTTTATCCCTAACAGGACCAAGATGGGTGCTTTGTAATGCTCCTCCTTAGGCATTGTTATTAAGCTTTCTTTGTTTCATGAATAATCCTGATGAGTTCAGCTTGTGGTGGCTGGTTGGCTGAAGTTCTCATCTCATAAAGTGGGGAAACATAGTCTCTTACAAACCATCTTTGCGCTTGGGGCAATGATGCAGCTAGTAGTGAGGTTCTAACCAAAAAACGTCCATTGCTGGTTGAAAACTATTTCCAAACCCCCTATTGGGTCTGGGTTCACCCTAGGCCTTTGAGAATTTCTGGAAGGGCTTCCTCATGGGCAAAGCCTTACAAACTGAGTTAAAAAAAATTTCTCATAAATTGAATCTTACATTTTAAATACAAAGTACTATTCCCCAAACAGGCTGAGATTTTAAAAAGGGATTTCTAAAAAGGGATTTCTAATTAAAACTTAGTATATGTAGGGTTTAAACAAACACAAACTCACAATGTCAGCAAATTCATAAGCATGTTGCAAACACCAGCCACATATGAATGAAAGCTATAACAAATCAGGGAACAACAAAGAAATTCAATTTAGGAACATGAACACATTCGTACTTACTGCACAATGGCCAGAGGCAGCTGGAAGCAATAAAGGGAATGGGCTAGCTGTGACGGTGGGACGAGACTGAGATAGACTACCACCACGGCCACGACGAGCTTGCGACAAACTTCAGAGGTCACGACGGAGCTTGTGGTAGACTGTGGAGGTCACGACAGGGTGAAGGGCGAGAGTGAGATGTAAAGGCACGTATGTGTTCGAAAGATTGAAAAGCAAAAAATTAAAGTAATTATAAATATGAGACTTTAGACAAAGGCGGTTTTCAAAAAACCGTAGTAGTCAGCTTAGAAACAAAGGCAGTTTTATATGTAACATTCACATCCCGTCGTTAATGCCTTAAAAAAGTTTGGTATTAATTTCAAAAATGTCACCATGAGCTTTACTACATCGGTTTTTTTATAACCGACGAAGATGAAATGATGTTGAATCATACTTTTGTAGTAGTGTGTGGACCCATGAGGGGAAATTGATTTGATTGTCCCCGGTGTTTGGTGGCCTAATTGGTTGGCTCATGTCGGTTCCTTGACCGGTTGCTAATTTTGCCATGGTTTGCTCTATTTTTGTCATCCCTTCGTTGTCTATTTCGGTTGATGAGCTTGAAGGGAATCCTTCTTTGAACAGTGGCTTCTTGGCACACGAAGATTCTCCCTTTAGCTTTGGAAAAGTGTTTTCCATTTCGGGATCAAGAGGAGTTAGAATGGTCGTTTTGCTTCTTGTACCTAGCTTGTAAGCATAAAATAAAAATTTGGAATAGATGTGAGTAGAGTGATTAGTTTAATTAGTTTAAACAATAAAAATAAAAGATTGTCACATTTTCTAAAAATTAACTAAAAGAAAAATATTAGATCTAAAAATAAAAGTAAAATATCCCAAGTACTAAAAAATAAAAATCAGAAAATCAAAGATATATTTTTAATTAAAATTTTTGAAATTTTTTATATAAAATATATAATCTAAAATTAAAATGCTAATTATATCTAAATTTACTTAAGGAATAGTTAGCATTTTAATTAAAGAAAAAGATAATAAAAATAGAAGATGTATTTATTTTTAGTTTTTTTAATTTTGTACACTAGAAGATAAATAAAATCTAAAAATTAAAAACTAATTATCCTATAATGAACAAAAAGTTAAAAAGATATATATTTTTATGATTTTCTGAAAATATTTTAAATAAAAGGGAAATAAATCTGAAAATAAAACTACTCTAATTAGATAATTTAAGATATATTTACTAATAGACAAAAACAAAAAAAAATGTATATATATATATATATATATATCTATTTTTGAAATTTTATAAAATCTGAAAATAAAAATTATATATAACTACTCTATTATTCTAAATTATATTAGTTGGTAAAGATATATTTAAAACAAAAAAAAAGCAATATATCTAATATATAACTAACTACCTAAATCTAATTTAAAAGATATATACACCTAATGAAATCTAAAAGATATATATCCCTACTCTATTTATCTAATTACAATCAATCTACACCTAATAAAATCTATTTACAATTATCTATAACTTGTGAATCATATTCATCGGGCTCGCCGCCTCTGGATGACAAAAGGGTGCAGAATGACCAAATTTTGTCTCTGCGTGCCATCGGACACGATTGTGTCTGAGTGGCAAAGGGGTGTGGAATGACCAAATTTTGTCTCCGCGTGTCATCGGGCCCGCCGCCTCTGGATGACAAAGGGTGCAGAATGACCAATTTTTGTCTCTGCGTGCCATCGGACACGACTGTGTCTGAATGGCAAAGGGGTGCGGAATGACCAAATTTTGTCTCTGCATGTCATCGGGCCCGCCGCCTCTGGATGACAAAGGGTGCAGAATGACCAATTTTTGTCTCTGCGTGCCATCGGACACGACTGTGTCTGAATGGCAAAGGGGTGCGGAATGACCAAATTTTGTCTCCGCAAGTCATCAGGCCCGCCGCCTCTGGATGACAAAAGGTGCAGACTGACCATTTTTTGTCATCATCAAAAAGGGGGAGAATGTGAATGTATGAATACATGATTTTGATGATGCCAAAGAAGAATCAAACAAGGTTGTTTCAAAGGATAAGCATTGCTTCAAGATTAATACAAGGTTGCTTCAACAAACAAAGCCTTGCTTCAAGATTAACTCAAGATCAAGTCTTGCCTCAAAACAAAGTGTTTCCAAGACATCCAAGGCTCTGGTAATCGATTACCAGGCAGTGGAATCGATTACCAGAAGATAATTTTGAAAAATAGTTGTTAAAAAGGGTTTTGAATTTGAATTTTGAACCTGTAATCGATTACCAGATATTTGTAATCGATTACCAGCAATGGAACACTTCAAATTCAAATTCAAAAGTTATGACCCTTCAAAATATAACTGTGTAATCGATTACCAGAAACCTATAATCAATTACTAGTGAAAAAATTCAGAAAAAGCTTTTTGAAAAGACACATCTCTTCAAACCATTTTGAAAAGGCACGAAGGGCCTATATATATGTGTGTCTGATTTCAAAAAGCAAGAGAGAGATATTCCAATAAAACTTCATTGTCAAATGCTCTCTCAACAACTCTTGGGCAAGCACTTGCAAATCTATTGAGAGTTCATTCAGGAACTTCAAATTGTATTATCTACTCTATAGGAGAGAAATCTTTCTGTTCTTTTCAGAAAGTCAATTGTAATCAAGAGACTGGTTGTCTTTTGAATTGTGAGTTTCCTGAACACAAGGAAAAGGGATTCCTTGGGTGTTCAGAAGTTGTAAAAAGGATTTTTTACATAGTGAAAATCTCAAGTGGGTTGCTTGAGGACTGGACGTAGGCACGGGAAGTGGCCGAACCAGTATAAATCAAGTTTGCATTTCTCTCTTCCCTTGTCTCATTTATTTTATTGCAATCAATTTTGTCTTGCATGTTTAAAGAACATCGATTAAATTGATTTCTGCTTCTTCTCCTGCATTTTGAGCCTATCATTTAGAAGGGGGTTAAAAGTTTGTTAGTGGGAATTTAGAAACTTAATTCACCCTCCCTCTTAAGTTATTGAGGCCACTTGTCCAACATAACTATTTACAATTATTTACTAGTCTATTTACAAATATTTACAAATTCTTAATCAAATAAAATAAAAATCCATTTATTCCCCGACAACAATACCAAAAACTTGTTATGGTTTTATTTCACATTAAATTCAACTTTTAGGCCAAGTGTAACCCAATCATGATGTAGTAACTGAACTATTGTCCAATTCGTCTTCCAAAGGAATAAATGAGGGATTCCATGTAATTATTTAACTAAGAACTAGGTTTATGTATTTTTGTTTTTTAATTGTCATGAAATAAATAACATAAAATAAATTGCAATAAAAATTAAATGACAATAAAATAATTAAGTAAAGATAGAAATACTAGACTTGGATTGTGACGTCGATCTTGATTAATGAATGTCTAGGTTTGAACTTGCTCATCCCCAATTCTCTACTCATCTCTCTTGCTCATCCCCAATTCACTAATGTATTCTACCCTAGCTTCCGCATGGTTGCAAATTCTAAACTACTTGCTGATACCCAATCCCTTGGACATATTGACACAAGCAATCAACATTAATACTCAAGAATTAGCAAGGCTTCACCAAGATTATTCTATCCCTAGAGATAATCCCAATTAAGTACTTGATTCATGTTCAAGTTTTAACAAAGCTCATCAAAGCACAAGTCAATTCCTGAATACATCTATAAGATGACCAATCAAATAAAAGCATTATGTACGGAAATAAATAAAGAACTCAAGATGAAGTATTGAATTGATAAAATTAAAGTGAAACAAGGTTCATCCTTTCGTCTCCTAGATGGAAGGAATTGCACTCATAAAAATCATACAATGAAATCTAGAGTGTCTAATGGAACAATGGAGGTGTCTAGTAGGTGGAAGTCTAAAATATAATTCTAAGAACTGGTCGGGACTTCTACCTAGCCTCTTATTTATACCTAGCCTCTTATTTATAGAATTGTAGCTTGGTTTAATTAAGGAGATCATCACAAGAAACTACAAACAAATAATTATCTTCTTCTTTAGCTGATTTATCCTTCAAAAATATCTTGCTCTTGATTTTTCTAGCTTCTATCTTCAATTTTTGCAATTTCTCCTTCCAGAACTTTCTGTTGATTTTGGACCTCCAAAGCTTTGGCGCTTAAGCGAGAGATTGCTGAAAAACTATAAAAAAAATTCATTAAAATCAACTAAAACATAAAATTCTACCTAAGATAAAGTAAAAACTGAATTTAAAGCTAATTTGATTCAAAACAACACCTAAAGTTAAATAAAATGTCAAATAAACGTCACAAAATGCATATAAAAATCTAGTAAATTTGACGTTTATCAAGCTTCGGATCAAGCAAGACAACAAAGGTATATACATCCACCAACATAAATACACTAAGGAACTTCAAAAGAAGTTTAAAATGGAATATGCTAAGCCCATGAAAACTCCAATGCATGCTTCCAATTCTCTAAGCAAAGACAAATTAGGTAAACTAGTAGATTAGACGATCTACTGAGGTATGATTAGATCTCTTATGTATTTGACCTCAAGTAGACCTAATATTATGCATAGTGTATGCTTGTGTGCTAGATTCTTTTTTTTTATCCTTGAGAATCACGTCTTAAGGTTGTAAAAGGATCTTATGTTATCTAGTAGGTATCACTAACCAATGTTTGTTTTATAAGAAAAATTAAGATTTCATGTTATTAGTTTATTGTGATGCAGACTATGCAGGAGACAAAGTAGAAAGGAAGAGAACAAGTGGAGGTTGTCACTTTGTTGGACCTTGTGTGATATCTTGGGCAAGCAAGAAATAGAATTCCATTGCTCTATCTACAACTAAAACTAAATATGTGTCTAGTGCAAGTTGTTGTTCACAATTGTTATGCGTAAGTATTAGTTGGAAGATTACTCTAGTATTGAAAATAATATACTAGTATATTGTGACAACACTAGTGCAATCTGTGACATCCTAAAATTTCTACCCAGAATTTTGTAAGTGTTACATTTTAAATAATTATATATATATGTGTTATTCAGTGTATATATATATATATATATATATATATATATATATATATATATATATATATATATATATATATATATATATATATATATATATATATATATATATATATATATATATATATATATATATATATTCTTGGTAGAAGTATGTACACTGGGGAAAGGATACGCGGGTTAGGCTAATTAACGAAGAGTAATCCATAACTGGACAGTTATAGATTAATTCTCACTTAATTAGTCTAAAAATTATCATTTTGCGTGCAACTTAAAATTTAACAAAACCAACCTCTGAACCACACTCAGGGTCTCATTCTGAGCATTTTGATATATATATTGCCTACTTTCGAAAACGGGCCCTGACGGGTGCAGAGAAACGCAAGAAACTGGAACCAGAGAGGCGACACGCAAACTGAGGTAGGATTTCAGCATTCAAAAGGTCAAAATTTTTCCTCCTTGTGGCTGAGTATGAAGTCAAATCAAGGGAAAAAGGTGGGCCCCTTTTTGCTCTACTTAAAATGAGACATGTGGCAAGTGCTTTTAGAAAAAAAAAATCTTTTTTTTTTTAAAAAAAAGCCAAATTCTCTCTCTTCCTTCAGCAAATTTCAGAAGCTTTTCTCCCTCTTTCCATGTTGCTTTTCTTCTTCCTTCTTCTCCACCATTGTTGTCCATTGAAGCTCCAAAATCCCTCCTCATTTCTACTCCAAATTGCAAGGATAAGCCATTTTCGGAGTATTGGAGCACACCTCTACATTGTGGGACTTCAAATTTCAGGTATGGGTGGACTTCTTCTCACATGAAATTCGTGGGTGTTGGGTTTTTGGGAGTTATGATGGGTAGTTCTACTAGGTTATTGCCTTAGAGTAATTATTTGTGAAGGAATTTGTTGAAATCATGCTAAACTTGACATGTTTGATGTGAGCCAAATTATCCATTCTAATTTAGGGTTTTATGATGATGCTTTGTGATATATGAATGCTGAAAATGTTGATAGAAAACTGGTAGAGATGATGGAGAGAGTTAACTTAGGGTTAAATGTGAGAATGGTAGTGATGTGAGTGGAAAAGTGTGAGATTTTGAGGGTTTGAAAAGCCAAATTTGGGGTTGGTGGAAATTGGAGTCTAAAGTAAGTTGATTCTAGTTTAGAATGTCAATTAGGACTTGTAGGAAAGCTTGGGCAGAGCAAATGAGAAAAATGAGTGACAAATGTGAAAGAAAAGAGCCATTTCTAGGGTAAATTGGGTGTTGAGAGGTCAAATTTTGAATGGCTGGGGTTTTCACCTTAAAACCAATTTGAACAAGTCTAAATCGATGTTATAGACTTGATTGAGATGAAAGTTTATCCCATAATTACCCAATTCTCATTTTCACTTCTCAAACCTTGAAAATTCACTAAATTGATGGGTTTTGGATACCTAGATTTTGATTTACCTTTATCTGAAGCTTGTTTTTGGTTCAAATATGATTTATACATGATTTAGGACTTGTAGGATCCAATTTGAGTAAAATTGGATGTGGGCAAGTTGGATTTCGAAATCTACCATATTATGCAGAAAAATGCTATCAAATTGTGCAACAAACTTGACCAAATGTGCAGAAAAATGCTTGTGCAGCACTAGTCACGGGAAAGGTAGTACATATCGTGTTCTAGATGTTTTCTAGCAGATCCCAACGGTCAAAATGTAGATTTTTGTACTAGGAATCTCCAGTACAATTTTCAAGTCGATCCAATGGTTAACGAATCGGAACGAAGAGAATGTTACTGGGGTATATGAGTAAGGAAAGCTGTGGTATTTGAATGAGTTTTGGGCAGAGTTTTCTGCCTCTAATTTGTTTTCTTGGTTAGGGTAGTGTCATGGTAAATGAAATTGAATTGTTTGGATATTGAGAAAGCTTGGAGGGGTTGATGGGGACCCGGTGCTGAGAGGAACGAGGATAAGGGCTACGTAGAAGTGCGTGAGCTCAAGTTAAAGGTGGGCTACTGGGGATGGTATGCTTGTGCTTGACTTGTGGAAGTGGGAGAGTTGATTTGCACCATCGCCCGATCGCCACCTAGTACCACATATGACGGGTTCCCCATAACCCACTAAGCTTGATGTGAGAAAGCATGGAAGAGTCAGTCTTCCTACTTTTGTTTGTTGACCACAGAGTGGTACCTGGAGATATGTCGCGGGGGTCAGGAGACCTTGGGGATGTCAGGTGGGGTGCTATTGCCCAAAACCAAGCTTGGCTAATCCCGACCTAACCCGGGCATAGTCAGTCAGTGAGAACCTGTGACGTACCTAAACAAGCGAGCTCCTGGCAATCAACCAATAAAAGAACAAAGTCCACGAAGCAAGGAGGCTTGTTTGGTGGCTGGCCAGCTATGTATCTTGGGTGCTATCTGGAAATTAGCCTCTGGTAATCGATTACCATTCGTGGGTAATCGATTACAGGGCTTAAAAATGGAGACAGGATGTTATATGGCCTCTGGTAATCGATTACCAAGGGTGTGTAATCGATTACACAGGGTGATAGGGCACTGGTAATCGATTACCAACTGGGTGTAATCGATTACACAGGGTGATAGGGCACTGGTAATTGATTACCATGTAGGTGTAATCGATTACACAGTGTAATTTTTAGTTTCCAATGTGCAAAGGTTGTGTAATTCGTTTTTGGGCACTGGTAATCGATTACCAATTGTATTGTTACCTGTAGTTAGATTTCTTGTGAAAGAGTCTACCTTCTTTCTTTTATCTCTTATAGATCGCGATGGCAGCACAGTTGATCCATGATCGAGTTGTGATGGAGTGCCTAGAGGGTGTTTGGGAGACCCTCGAAGGCAATGAGAGGTGCCGGTTCCGTGGCACAATTTGACTTACTGCTACTTCATTAGTACATCCGGAGGAACCCGCACGCACACTTTAGAAGCATGTGGAGTGGATACTACCTACACCTACTCCATATCGACTAGTGGAGCCAGTTCAAGTGATAGAGGTGTCATCCTCTGAAGAGGATCTTGAAGAGGACCCAGAGGAGCTACCTCTTGAACCTGCTGTGGATGCTCTTGACTTCCCAGAGGATGATGAGGACCCACTTCCTGATGTTGATTTTCCAGAGGATGTTATGTCAGCATCTGAGGCAGGCTCTACAGAGGAGAGCGGCCCTGGAGGGACAGCGAATAGTGATGACTCTTCATCATAGCAGACGACTCCTTAGACTAGGCATACATACTTTTTGTGGGTGGGTGTATCTAGTTCAGACTGCTAGGTTTACTCTTTTGATTTGGGTGGGTAGACCTATTGTATAGAAATTTTGATGGTTGTATATATTGTGGCTGAAGTCACCACAGTTGTTACCTTTGCTCTGGATGTCACTATGTTATTTTGTAAACTCCCATATTTTGGATAGTTTTAGATGATAAATATAATTATGTTTAATCTTGTTATTTGAAAAGGAAATGTTAACAAATTTTATTTGAAAAGATTTTACCGACCGTATCTTATTATCTTTCATGTGACGACCTAAAGTGATGACTGGTATATTTCTGAAAGAGAAAAATAGTTTGGAGGTTATGAGTGATCAGGAAGAAATGAATCCGAATAGAGTTGTGAACTGGCCATTCAGGACTCTATAGTGATAATTTTCCTTCTGAATTTAATTACCGTGAAATGGATAACAGCTCGAATAAAAAAAGAGAGAGAAAAGAAGAAACAGAAATTTCTATGATTTCTGCTATTTAATTTATTACTATTAAACCAGTCATTATTTAGGGACGCCACACAATCAACCTATCTAAAAATCTCATACATCATGCAAAGGCTAAGCATATTGAGATAAGATACCATTTCATTCATGATTATGTGCAAAAAGGTCTTTTTTATATAAATTTTGTAGACATAGATCATCAATGGGCTGATATCTTCACTAAGCCTTTGTTTGAAGAACGCTTCATCAAGGGAACACTTAAATATGACTAGTTTATCAGATTAATGAAATTTTATTTTCAAATGATAGCATCATCTTATTATTTTTATTATTAATTTGTTGGGACTAATGTTTGTTGAAGTGCATAGATGGAAGAGGAAACGTGTTCACAAAGACAACAACGTCTCAGTTTTATTCAGAAATGTCCGCCGCAATTCTTGCCATGATTGAAAAACAATTTTAAAATACATTTAATGAGATTTCAGTCGTTACATCAAACTCTTTCTCCTCTTTTTTTTCTTGAAAAACTATAAAAGGGAAAACGGGCACTTGGAGAATTTCCTAAAATTTTTTAACTCAAAAGTATTTATGCTTATGCAAAATCATCATTTGAGAATTTAAAAAGCTTTTCTCTTTTCTCTTCTTTCAAAAACTCTTAGTGAACAATTGCACCTCCAAGGAAGAACGAGTCTGCTTGCATCCCCACCACCAACAATGTTAGAGATGCTACTTAAGCTTTCCCTGAGGACTGGTTTATCCCTAGAATATGGATAAACTTCCAAAGCTTGAAGGATGAAGGCTTTGATGTGAAGGGGTTGGCTGGAAATCTTTTTTGGATCTCTGCGGCATATCCGACGTGAGGCTCAAAGTCGACTAGATTGTGGTCTCGGGATGCTTCACGTGTCTCCTCTATGTGTTGAGAGACCTGTGCAAGACCAAATTGGGGATGTTGGCTCTCAGTGGGTATGGGAGTAGAGTTGTCAACATTCTCATCGGGAGTGTGTGGAACATTGGGTGATGTATAGTTGGGAGGCAAGCCATATGGTGGGAAGGAATGCTTGCTTTGGACCTGCACAAAATGGGGGTCGCCCGTACTTCCCAATGCTTTGCCTCCCTGACCTACCATATCCGAGGCTGGGTGATTTACTTGGTTGAGGCCAGATGGGTGAGTCGGGTCCACCTCAGTGGCAGTACCTGTGGCAACAACTATAGCTACATTGACCTCCATCATCCTTCTCATACTCATCATTGTGGTCATTTGCTCTTTCATGGCCTCCATGTTGACCTTCATCTGCTCTTGCACCTCCTCTATTTCACTCATCACTCTAGCTTTGGCACGTGTTCAGTAAGGGCACCGTAAAGTGTGTTCTTTCCTTATGATTACGATTTTGATTCCAAGGAAAGAATGTGATGAGCAATGCAACCAATGTGAAAAGAGAAATAAGCATGGATGTATGTGAATGATACATTGTTAAAGTATTACAAATTTTTACATAGGACATTTAGTAGAACATGGGGTCAAATCAATTCAGATTTTTATTAAAACAACATTGTTCATTACATCTTGTTAGAGTCAAAGTGCAACTGGAAATAAAATATGGACATCAATAGTCCCTAATTTTGTAAATTATTTATCTCAATCATGTGTTGGTAGTAGACAAAGAAGCTATGTAAACCCGATCCATCTTCTGCCCCAACTTTTGCAAGCTGGTTACTTGCATACTTGACCTTGACTTGATGAAAACCCTTTTTTAAAAGCATGTGCTTGGTTCGACCCTATGTTCACAAGAATAGAAATTTTGATTGCCAATACTTCGAGAACCTATCATAGAGATGAATGATTATGGCATACTCATGCTATGCATGACACATGTAATTATGAGATCCACATGAGACGCCGGAAGAACCATCTTTTCCTAGTTAACAATGCGTTAGGCACCATGTTCACATTATTTTCAAACATTTTTCAAGAGAAATGAGTGTATAATCCCAACATGGTTTGTTTATAGCTATCATCATGGTACCCTACACATGTAACTAAGAATATGGTGTAAACATCATTCTTCATTGTGACTTTCTTTTGTTTTTATTTGTTATTTTTTTTGTAGAGGAAAATGCAAGGATCATGCATGAGTGACCATAACGTGCGAACGATGAAAATAGAATGTATGCAGTTGGCAGAACAAATGCATGCTAAATGAAGATGTATGATAATGCAATGACTCATGCAAATGCAATGCATGAATATGATAAATGATAAATGCAGGAATGATATGTCCATTACGATGCCATGAAGAGATGCATGATGCGATGAAGGAACAAGCCAGAGTGAGTTTGCTATGTGCCCCCCCTAATTTAGGAACCTAATGGAAAGGATCCAAAAGTTCCCTTTTAGTAACAACGCCCAAGGGTGGTTTCATGTAAATAGATAAGCCAAAGCATTCATCTCCAAGGGAGAAAACGAGTGGAGTCTTCACCAACGTTTATTTGAGGAAAACATTAGAAAAACCAAAAAGAGGTCTGCGAATTTTGAAAAGAAGGTTTTGGGAGTTGTTTAGGCATATGGAAGGTATTAGCACCCCATGCGCCCATCACAAAGGACGGCAGCCTTTAATCGAGTATGCAAAAATGTGACTTCAATATTATTTATTTTTCCTTTTTATGTTTTTCTATTTTTTTGGGGTCGACAAGGGTGTTGCCTTTCCTCCTACATATCCTCAGGTGCGATGAGGAATTCATACCTATGTAGTTCTTTAAGTCTGAATGTTTGTGTGTTAAATTGATTTTTATGTTTTTGAAAGATTCATTTTAATTGCAAACAAAAAAGTCGTTTAAGGCGTTGGACCTAGAAACGATGTTTTAAACTTTGAAAAGCGGAGAGAATCATTAAGGCGTTGGACCTTGAAATGATATCAAGCGATATTTGATGAAATGAAGAAGTTTATGAGTTGGTTTTATCTTGGTTTTGTTTATTAACTTTCAATCTCTTTAAAGACAATTTTACTGCATTAGTGATCAGTTAAGATTGAACTTTACAAAGAAAAAGAGATTGCCGATGATAGATGAAGAAGATGAATATGCACATAATAACAAGGGGGACCCCTAAGGATGCATAGATCACATTCAAATCTTAAAAACAAAACTAACCGACGATCACACGAAGAACACCGAACATGGAACGATGTAGAGATTGATCACAGTCGGGATTCAGTAGCGCCTCGGCTTTGTTTCCTCTTCTTTATTCTTCTTCTTTCTCTCTTCTCTCAATTCCCTCACCTTCTGAACCTTGGAACCCTTCCTTAGCCTCCCTAGCATGCCTATTTATAGGAAAATGGGCACTTGGGGCAAAGGCAGCTCGCCCAAGCGAGCTAATACTTACTCCTGAAGTAACTGGCTCCCCCTAGCGAGCTGCAACTTGCCCAGGCGAGCTGGTTCCTTCACCCTGAAGTAATTTAGGGGCCCATGTGAGCCAGAGGCTAGCCTGGGCGAGCTAGGGTCCAAGAAACTCAATGAAAAGACCCTTTTGCCCCTCTTTTTTGGTATTTTTCATGTTCTTGATCGAAACACTGAATGGTTCCTTGCTTTGCACTGTAACTGGCGTTCAACATGTTGGATCAAGTGGCCTCAGAATAATTAAGAAGGGGGGGTTGAATTAATTATTCCTAAACCTTCATTAATTAAAAATTTACTCTTCTAAGGCTTTTACTTATGTTGTTAAGAGAATAAGGAGTAGAAGAGAAACTTAACCAAAAGTAAAAGCAAAAATTAAAATGCACAATGGAAAGTAAAAGAGTAGGGAAGAAGGAGACAAACACACAAGAGTTTTTATACTGGTTCGGCAACAACTTGTGCCTACATCCAGTCCCCAAGCGACCTGCGGTCCTTGAGATTTCTTTCAACCTTGTAAAAATTTTACAAGCAAAGATCCACAAGGGATGTACCCTCCCTTGTTCTCTTTGAACCTAGTGGATGTACCCTCCACTAGAACTGATCCACAAGAGATGCACCCTCTCTTGTTCTCAGTCAACAACCCAAGTAGACGTACCCTCTACTTGTCCCACAAAGGATGTACCCTCCAATGTGTTAAGACAAAGATCTCAGGCGGTTAAACCTTTGATACTTTGTGAATGGGGATACAAAAGAATTCTCAGGCGGTTAGTCCTTTGAACACTTTTGTATAAGGGAAAAGGAAGAATCAAAAGAATTCTCAGACTGTTTCATTTTGAATTCTTTGACAATGGAGAAGGGAGACACAAAAGAATTCAGGTGGTTAGTCCTTTGTTCTTTTGGAAAAGGGAGAAGAGAGACACAAAAAGAATTCAGGCGGTTAGTCCTTGGCGAATTCGTTTTGGCAAAGGGAGAAGAGAATGAAAAGGATGAATAGCACAAGTTTTCAAGGTTTGGAAAACCAGAAAACTTTGGAAAGCTTTTGGCAAAAGGAAGAAGAAGAAGAAGTTCAAAGAGATGCAAAGCCTTGGTTTTATAGACTCTTCATGTCTGGTCAAGAGAACCATTTAAAAGAGTTATGACTTTTAGAAAAACTTAAAACCAATTTGAAAAAGTCAAAAACCATTTGAAGAGTTACATCTTTTTGTTTTATTCAGAAACAATCACTGGTAATCGATTACCAAATCAGTGTAATCGATTACACAAAGCTTTTATGTGAAAGGATGTGACTCTTCACATTTGAATTTGAATTTCAACGTTCAAAGGCACTGGTAATCGATTACCAAAACATTGTAATCGATTACATCTTTTTGAAATCAATTGGAACGTCGTAAATTCATTTGAAAACTTTTTCAAATTCATTTTGCTACTGGTAATCGATTACAATAATCTGGTAATCGATTACCAGAGAGTAAAAACTCTTTGGTAAACATGTTCAGAAAAATCCATGTGCTATTTAGTTTTTGAAAAAACCTTTTCATACTTATCTTGATTAAGCCTTCTCTTGATTCTTGAATCTTGAGTCTTGAATCTAGATCTTGATTCTTGAATGCTTGATCCTTGAATCTTGATTCTTGATTCTTGAAATCAACTTTCCTCTTGAATCTTGAAGTATTCTTGATTCTATCTTGAACATCTTGAACTCATTCTTTGATTGACCTTTGAGCTTTTTCTCATCACCTTTGTCATCATCTTTGTTATCATCAAAACATCTTTGAATCAATCTTGATTCATCATGAAGCTTTGCTTCTACACAACACTGTAAGTCGACTAGCAAGGATCAAAAGATCAATGAACGATAGTCCCCAGATGAAATTAGGGTATGACAGAATGGAATGAGCGTCAAGGATATACACTTCCTTTGAAAAACCCTTGAAAATGAGACATTATAAAAGTTACCTTTTTATAAAATAGACTTCGTTTATGTAACCTTCACTGAACCCCGATCACAATGGCGTGATCAGAATTTCAAAATGATGTATCTTTGATGTGGATCTCAAAACACCCCTTTAGCCCTTTTTAAATTGAATGGGTTTTTAACCCCAAAAGTTGATATTAACCTTGTCTTAGAAATCTATACTGAATTGTCTTCGATTTGGTATATAGAGCTCTAGATTTGGACAAACATATGTGAACCTAAGAGATCTCAGAACAACGTCGCAAGGAACTAATGAACAAATATAGATAGGTGAGGAGACTTTATTATTGATTTATGGCTTTTGATACCATAGTTGGGGTCAGGGAACCCAAATATGGGAATGTATATTTGTCCTTGTGTATCCTAGTTTTCAAGATAAACTGTGTTTTAAACTAATGGGGTGTGATATATTTGTCATTGATGAATGAAATTGTGAATGATGTTGTCGTTGTAATGATTAAAATTTTTGGGAAAAGTTTTAATTACAGAGGAGACTCTACCAAAAATTTTATATTTGTTCTTTTATTTACTTCTTCATTAAATTTTAAATGGGCATAAGAGTTTTTGGCAGAGGAGACTTTGCCAAGCCGAAGTGATAACGTTGGAATTTATTTTGGGAGAGAGTTGTGTTTTATTATCAACTCTTCCTTAGTTGGTTCCTTGACTCTTTTTGATTGGGAATGCAAATCCCAGGTTTAGGTACATGTAAAAACTTAATTATGTTCTGACATGTGAATGATGTATAGTGGTTCAATGTGTGTGTGTGTGTGTGTGTGTGTGTATGTTTATTCATATGTTTGTGTGTTGTTTGATGAATTTATATCGCAAAAAATTTACCCTCGTTTTCATAATCAAATTAACGAAGCTTTCACTTAAAATTGAAATGTCACATTTTAGAGTTTGTTATATCGTAGCGACGAGGCGGGTCATTACACTAAGCATCCTGATTCTGATATATATTGGAAAAAATATGAAGACATGTACCAGTTTACTTGTCAATTCACAGATGGCCTTATTGCAATGAATAATGCAAATTTTATAATCACTAGTACATACCAAGAAATTGCAGGAAGGTAAACTCTTTTATAAAAACATAATACTTAAAATGAATTTTTAATTATTGTTTTCATGACACTAGTAATGAATGTTTCAAAGATTCATTTCTCTTTAAGACATATGTCACATTATATTTTACATATGATGTCATCTTTGTGCAGTGCTCTAATTTGGATCATCCTGCCACAATCTAACAGTGTCCCTTTTTATCTCTTTTTGTCTCTTAATAATTTGGTTTCCCATGTTATACTTTCCATATCTCCAAAATGCACAGAGCAACTAAGCATTCATGATGCTAATTGTGCATATTCAATTTTCCACTAATTTTTGTTAGACTCAAAAAGGTCAAATTAAAGTAATATCGATGAAGGATTTATGTTTCTCATTTGACTTAACTTAGTCATGAGTCATGATCGCATGATAAGAATTTCTAATCAAACTTGGAGTCAATAAGATATCATCAAAGAATAATTGAATGGTTTCTCATTTTCAGTAGAATTATATTATTTAAATAAAGAAATAAGCATAAATGTACCTGCAAATATGCGTGGGTAGCTGTAGTCAATTTGTAATCAATTTTTAATTTTTTCTAAAAAAAGACATTCTAAAATGTTTCTTTAAAAAACTGTCTTAGAAAGTCTACATTCTAAGACGGTTTTCTCAAAAATCGTCTTAGAATCCTCAATTTTTTTTAAAAAAAAGACATTCTAAGACGATTCTCTGGAGAACCATCTTAGAAAGTCTACATTCTAAGACGGTTTCTGTGCAAAACTGTCTTAAAAGGTCCACTTTCTAAGAATGTTTTTCCTAGAAACCGTCTTTGAAACATCCATTTTTTTAAAAGAAAACAATTTCTAAGACAGTTCTTGACAAAACTATCTTAGAAATTGGACTTTCTAAGACAGTTTGACAACCTTCATAAAAAAACCCCTTAGAACCGTCGTAAAAAGTGATTTTTTTAGTAGTGAAGGCAATCTCAGATGGTGTGAAATCCTCATCATCACTGAAATCTCCTACATCCTCATGAACTTCAACAACTATGTCCTAACGGAAGGTAGATCTAGTAGGCCTCCCATTGGCATCGTGCCCGAAGAACTACGGCAAGAATCACAACAGGTTGTTTGGCGATGCAAGTCCAAAGTAAGCATAGTAGGAAATGATATAGGTAATATCACGTTGAGAGGTACTCTCGAACGGGTAGTGGTATGAAGCATTTGCCTCTATGGTGATTAATGGCATCTGGGGCTCATCTAACAGCAAAACATGGGGCCTAATATACCCAAAATGTGTGTGGAAACATATGTCTTCCTCCTTCGTGTAGCTGTAGCAGTAGCTACTAATCCACATGATCATCCTTCGCGGATGCTCCATGATCTACCCCTGAAATTGGTTGTTGCAAAGGTGAGTCCTCAGTTACTCAAATGCCACAAACAATAGGCAATAGCCAAACAAAATCAAAATATGGAATTTGTGTAACCACTACATGTGGTTATCTAAACAAACAACACTCTCACATCCTAAGTACGTAACTATCACACTTAATGCACAATAGGGCCCAATCATTGCCACCAATCCTTCCATGTCCTAATGGTCTTACAAAATCATATAGATGACAATTGGAAGTGATCGCTACATACGGATACATCGTACACTGACCCCTCATCTCCCAACTTAACAAGCATAATCTCGGAGCCCATGAGGAGTAGCAAAGTGAGGTCTGTGAGTTACCCACGCCAAATGAGTGCACCAAATGTCGGGTAGTTGCCACTTGCTAATTCCCCTAGGTTCTTCGAACCTCTCTGTCCACTACACCCCAATGTATCTTTGTCCATCATCCACTTACTCAATGCAAACTCACCTTCTCATAGAAGGAAATAGAACCACAAGTTATTTTACTCTCTATCCAGTCCTCTTGAATCTTCCCACCGCATCGCATACGTAGTCTCATACCACGTACATCAACGAACGCGTACAAACAAGAAAACAAGAAAGAGAGACGAGGCTCAGGCTTATGTACTACTCTTAGGAAACCACTTGTGGCCCCTTGAGCGGTAGAAGCACTTGTCATACACAAACAATGGGATATAATTGCCAGAGTTCAAACTCTGTCGGTCTTATCATTCAATAATCATAATAAAATACAAGCACACATTTCAGTAATTTTATTAGCAGAGAATCATCACAATTTTAGAACATGCATCAATCATCAGATCTTGCATTTATCTCAGCAATATAATAATAAATAAATCAGAAGTTCCAAAAAATAAATAATTCTAAGATAATTTATTTAGAGCCACAGATTCCAAAGTTAAGCTATCTACTGTCTAAAATCACTCTATTGCTCGGCTTTTCAAAGTTTTGCTCCTAACTTATTTTTAGCACTCTCGGTGCTCCCAGAGTTGGATTTTCGCAAATCTTATATGCTACCTTACATTTTCAAACCTAACAAACTCATTTTTTTAGGTCAAAAATTTAATAAAAATAATCTATATTGTTGCAACTCTCAGTCCAAATTCGTGACAGATTTTTCATTTTACTAAAAGTTCTTAAACTTGTTTTATTTGTAACTTTTGCTAGGAAACTCTGATTTAAGTGAAATTTATGGCTAACTCTATGTTTTAACATGCGGAAAACTAATTTTTTGCATCAAAAATTCTAGAAAAATAGCTCAGTAGATAGATTCAGGACATGACAGCAAGCTCGAAAATTTCAAAGCACAACATGTTCAAGGAAGTTCAACAACAAGCATATGATTAAATAGTTGGAGAGACCCCCATTACCTCTTGATAAACTCATGAAATATTGAAGGAGGATGAAGAATACTCAATTCTTTCAATTTTTCCCTTCATGAGTAAAAAAAATGATAGTTTCAAGGTATTAGAGAAGCTAGAACAAGAGAATAAAGAGGAATCAAGTCTAGGATGAAGAGTGGAGCTCATTTACCTAAGCTTGATGACTCAAAGGCTCAAGAGCAATAGGAGCAAGCTTGGAAGAAGAAGAAGCACACCTGAACTCCACTCCCTCAAGATGGAATTCATGCAAAATGAAAGGATGAATGCTTCAATGGATTTTTTTCTCACAAAGACCAATAAGCTATGGTATAGGTTTAAATTGACACTTGAATGACCCCCCGGGCTGCCATTTTGAATGTGCCACTCCATGCCACAAATGGGTAGTTTTTCTTTTTGCAAAACTACCAAAAATGGAAGGGATAGGATTTGCCAAAAATGGGTATTTTTGCTTTTTTTTCAAAACTAGTAAATCTTATATTAATCGCCTAGGTTGTTGCGCTAATCTCCCTAGGAATACGTGTATCCAGAGTAATCCTCACACAGAGAACACTCTCACACAAAGTTAAATTACACTACCGCTTGGTGCACGGTGCAATTTCGCTACAAATGGAATTTTTATTCAAGCAATTTCCAAGTTTTTGCCAACTAACTAAATAAATTATTTACACTAAAAATAAATATAACTAACACTAAAATTATACAATTAATATCATACAGAGAATAAATTAAATCACATAAGCATGTAATTAAATTACACAATGCAAAATTTCCACTATCTAGTCCTTCACATTGCAATTTTACACATGTAGGAAAATAAATTGAGAAGGAAATTTCAGAGTGTTACAACACGCATAAGTTGCCTCCTACATGATTAAAGTAATTTTCTCTACCTTTTTTGTATAAACCTATCCATAATTGAAGCTGCTATGCGTTGTAAAAAAAAGTAATAACTAAATTGAGAATTTTATGATAAAATAAAAAATACAGCAAAATAACTCACCAATGTTTGGGATTTTTTAACATCAAATTCTGGCAATACCCTATCCCAAGTTCGTGATTAGGGTTGATGTCATGATTGACACTTTTGGATTGCACTCAAGTATTCATCATGTGCACCAGATATTGAATCTCAATGCATTGTTGGTTATAAAGCTTCATCCCAAAACTCTTTTATCCAACATAATGTACATGGATTTCATGTTTTATCCAACATTAATATCAAATATCTTCATTTTTTGAAGTTTTATTATATTATTTTTTGATCATTCAATTGTGCATCAACAACGTTAATTTTTTTACCCCAAAAATATGAAAAGGAAAAACTTGCCTAATATAACATTTCCTATAAGAATATAAACCAATCTTTAGGCTTATGTAATGGTACTAGACTCATTGCCACCAAAATGGGAAGTTATCTTTTGAAAGCAAAAGTCATTTTTGGAAGCAACATTGGAGAAAAGATGTTCAACCCAAGATTAACATTGATTCCATCTGATCCTAGAATTTTATTTCAATCTCAGCATAAGCAATTTCCAATAGTGGTTTCCTTAGCAATGACAATAAACAAAAGTCAAGGATATGCACTAAAAAAATATGAGAACGTATCTTTCAAGGCTAGTTATTTCACTTGAACAACTATATGTGGCAATATCAAGGTTACAACATGTTAGTCGGTTAATATGACCAACTTTTGTGTAAGAAACTATTGTAAATTGTATACAACTCCTCCCATTTATAGTTCTTTTTGTGGTATTGTAATTACTTTTTGTTAATATAGGTAATCAGTACTCAGTATCCCAATTTTGTGTATTTCATGATCATTCCATTTCAATTTTAGGTAAAATGGGCAAGATTGGTGAAGTGCAGAATTTATTGATTCGCTAAGCCATTTCACACGCTAAGCGAGCAATCCACTAAGTGTGACATCTGATGGCTGAGCGCATAGAAGACTCTAGAAGAAGGATGAGTTGTATAGAAGCGTTGAGTGAGTGTCAACTCGCTAAGCACACCGCTTGCATCCTCCAGGCTAAGCGAGAAGACTGGCACTAAGCCAATAGCAACTTATGCACGCTTAGCGAGCGATGATCTCGCTAAGCGCACGGCCACCAACAGGAGTGCCTATTTAAGTTGAAATCTCGAATTTGGAAGAGAGGAGAATTTTTTAGTTCTTTTTAGGTTTTTCTTTTAGTTTTTAGTTTTGGCTATGGAGAGACTGAGAGATAGCAGAGCTTGACGAGGAAGCCATCTTGTGGAGCTTTGGATGAGATTTTGAGTGATTGTGAGGTTTCTAGAGGTGGAGGAGACAACCCCACTACTTGTATTTCTTCAGTCTTTCATTTTATCTTTTCATTGTTGTAAAAGAAGCTTGCCTACTATGGAGAGCTGTGGATGAGATTTTAAGTGATTGTGAGGTTTCTAGAGGTGGAGGAGACAACCCCACTACTTGTATTTCTTCAGTCTTTCATTTTCTCTTTTCTCTTTCATATTTATCTAATGATGTTTTATGTGTTCACTGAGCTATCAGTACTTAATTATAGTGTGCCTTTGCCTTGACCACACAACTGCATGCTTAGTTAGGGTCACTCAACATTGGGAAATGGTTTGATCCTTAGAACCTGATAGGACGGGGCTAGCTTATCGTATTTTCAAAAGACAACAGGGTACAATAACTTAGTTTTTGGTATGTTATGTCTTAATGTGGTTCTGGTTAAGTTTAGTCCAACAAGAGACATTTGAGGACGATGATTGATTAGGATTAGGCTAAACATGCGCGAGACATCGTGGTTTAGTAGTTCAGGAGACAACATAGAGCACAAGAACATTGTTAGGTAGAGAACATCCTTAGTAACATCAGTCCACCCAGTAGGAAGACCAACAAGTTGTCTATCTGTCTTCACACACCGCTACTCACCTTTACTCACTTTTGAATAGTTTAGTTTACATACTTGTCCATACCACACACCAAACGTTTATCACAAGACACTCATTTGTTGAACCACAACTTTACCAAGTAAAACAAGTTCCCCGAGAGTTCGATACTCGGTATTCACTTATCGTTTTATACTACTTGAGCGATCCAGTACACTTGTAGGCCGTCGACCAAGTTTCTGGTGCCGTTGTCAGGGAACTTCTTTCTATTTGGAAAGTTTAGTTCAATTTTTAAGTGTCTATTTGTTACTTTTTTATTACTTGTGAATATTTGCTTTTGTTTATATTTGTTTTTTTCTTAAATTGGATAGCCGTTGTTTCTGTCAGTGTTTTGTATGCATAGATCTCCTACAGGTAATCTAGTTCCTCTGGATTTGGAAATTGAAGCCACTTTAAGAAGGAACAGAGCCAAAAGGAGAAAGAAATTGTTGCAAGACAGGACAGTAGCTTCCATTTTAGAAGAAGAAGCTTCATCCTCTGATTTTGCATCATCTTATTCACCGTCATCAAGGGAATCCACTACAAATTTACCAGAAGCCTCTGTCATGGCTGAAGAACATCAACACAGGGTTACCCTTGAAGATTACTCCAGTAGTTCTGTGCTGCAATTCTTTACAAGTATTGTGCGGCCAGATGTCCAAGCACATAATATAAACTATCCTCATTCTTTGATTCATCTCATACACAGGAACCTATTTCATGGATTACCAAACAAGGTGATGCAATCCTACCCTGCAAGGGCATTAGATAGAAGACTTCAAGTAGATTGGGCCAGAGATGCAAGAGAAGGCCCTAGGGTTCTCATGAGCCTTAGGGTAGATTTCGGGCCCATGGGCTAAGTATGAGCCCACTTATCTTTGTACATATTAGATTAAGGTTTCATTATTTTTGGGCCTTGTATTTAGGGCTCCATAATGTAGGTAGGGTACCCTTGAAATATTGGATTTTTTAGCCCTTGTATTTTAGGGCACCTAGACTAGTTTTTGTATTAGGGATAGTTTTGTAATTTCACATGCATTGAGTGAATATTTGATGTGTGTGTTGGTAAATAAATTTAATTGAATTGGGAGAAGCCCAATCCAATTAAATTTTAGAGGGGGAGGTGAGCATTTACTTACTACACCCTATTGCCACATCATATAGTCATACTTTGTGCATGTCCTTCATGCTTTACATGCCTCATGACACCTAAGCACACTTAGTGGAGAATCTTGGACTTGATCTTGGATTAGTGGGTTGAACCATAGCTAAAATTCACTAATCATAATTAGTGAAATTTTGGCTCCAAAATTTGGCTCACAAATTCAAGTAAAATTTGAATAGAAATTCAAATTTCCCTCCAATTTTATGTGACACTTAGGCAATACATAGAGGCCATGTGTGTGCATTTTTTCAACTTTGATCATTTGAGAATTACACTTCAAAGTTCATACCTCTTTTGAGGCACAAAATTTCGTGCTCCCTCTCTCCTTCTCCCTCCACTCATCTTCTCCTACCTTCAAGCTCTTATCCATGACTTCCTATGGTGGTGAGCTTCTTCTTGACTCATCTTCTCCTTATAGTGGCATCTCCTCTCAACTCTTCTTCTTCTCCATTCCATTGCCATTATAATTCAAGAAGCCCCACTCTCCATTCAGCTGCCATTAAATTTCCCTCCAATGGAGCTACATCACGAGGACCCCTACGCACACTTAGCAACATACTCAGGAAGTTAATTACATGGGAAATCAGCAGAGGCAAGGATACAACCAAGGAGGATTTTCAGGTTTCCAGCAAGGTCCCTACAATCAGCAAGGGCAATGGAGATCACACCCTGGCAATCAATTCAATAAGGACCAGGGTGGACCTTCCAACAGGCCACCTCAACAAGGGCCAAATTTTTTTCAGAGGACTACCAAACTGGAGGAGACCCTAGCTCAGTTCATGCAAGTGACCATGTCCAATCATAAGAGCACTGAGTCAGCCCTAAAAAATCTTGAGATCCAGGTGGGTCTACTGGCTAAGCAGTTAGCTGAGAAGTCATCCAGCAGCTTTGGAGCAAATATTGAGAAGAATCCCAAAGAAGAGTGCAAAGTTGTTATGACAAGAAGCAGAAAGCTTATGGCTGCTGAGGATAAGGATATTGTTGCTTTGAAGGAACAAGTTGTTTTGAAGGACACTACTGATAAAGAGAATGATGAGGTAAAAGATGAAAGGAGTCAGTGGAGAGAAAAACAAATAATTGTCGGAAAGAAAGAAATAAAAGACAATGAAAAAGAAATAAAGGGAGAAAAACAAAAAGAAAAAGAAGAATTTGAAAAATATAAAGAAGAAAAAAAAAGTAAGAGTGAAAAAGCAAGAGAAAAGAGAAAAGAAACAACTTCTGATGAGGGAAAGGAAATGCCATACCCTTTGGTACCTGTCACAACCTACCCTTCGGTGGGAGGGCGACGCGTGACTCGCGGGATGCGTCTTCCAAGAAAGGAATATGAGCGGAGTCGTCACCAACGTTTATTTGAGGAAAACGTCAGAAAAACTGGAAAAGACGTGGTCTACGAACTTTAAGTGAAAGGTTCGGGAGTTGTATTTACGTATGGGGAAGGTATTAGCACCCCACACGTCCATCACAAGGGATGACAACCTTTAATCAAATGTGCAAACATGACTTCAATTTGTGTTATCTTCCCCTTTTTTACGCTCTTATGTCTTTTTATGCCTTTTATATTTTTTATTTTTGTGGTCGACGAGGGTGTTTCCCTTGCTCCTACGTATTCCTCAATTGTGATAAGGAAATCAGACCTACGTAGTTCTTTGTGAACAAAGTGTTTGGTTAAGTTATTTTTTTATCCTTTTTTGCAAGATATGTTTTTATTGAATGAAAGTTCATTTAAGGCGTTGGACCATTAAACAATCTTTCGATTCTTTTGAAAAGAGAGAAAACATTAAGGCATTGAACCATTAATGATCTCTTATTATTTTTGGAAGAGGTAATAAAGTTACATGTTGATCTTAGGCCTTTAGAAATCTACATTTAACCAATAAAAGCGGAAAAGACCATTTCAAGGCGTTGGACCTTTAAAAATGGCTTTTTTAGGCGATGACAAAAAGTTTGGTTTATGAATTGATTTTAGCCTTAGTTTCACTTTGGTTATTAGTCGATTCAATTAAGAAAGGGAAATCCCAAAGAAAACATCCGATTAATTTTTTTTATTTATTTTACTAAAAGATATTTTTTATTATTATATTATTATTTTGCCTCTTTTTGGTTTTAAACGCGGTTACGGCATGACCGAACGGTCGAAATTCATTTTAATAGAAATTAAAGGATGTTACAATACGAATGATCGGTGGAAATTTATTTTATTTTTGATTAGGCGAGAAAATGACTTAAATAAATGACTAAAGCACGTCAAAAGGGGGTACAGAAAGTAAATGAAATGAAAATAAAAGCACACAAAACAAATGAGGACCACTAAGGGTACATAGAATGAATTGAAAAGTTCAATTTCGGGAACTTACCGGTTGAAGACCGAAGAACGACGAAGAACAAACGAAGAACGACGAAGAACGGTTGAAAATCTTCGCGAAATCACCCATGGAAACGTCACGGAAGCGTTACGGAAGCGCCTCGGCTTGGATTTTCTTCACGGAAACAAATTTTCTCACTAATTTTAAGTGAATCTCAGATACCAGGAGGGTTGAACATTTTTGTTCTTCCCTCCTTCCCCTATTTATAGGAAAAGGAAGGAGAAGCTTGCCACCCAGCTCGCCTAGGCAAGCTCAGCTCGCCCAGGTAAGCTAGGTTGCTTCACCGCCTTCTGGAGAACTTCCTGGAAGGCCCAAGTGGGCCTGGGTGCTATTTGCACCCCCTTTTTACTAAATACACCCCTTGCCTTTTTTTTGCTGATTCTTTTTCCTTAACATTACGGAAACTTACGAATTACGTAACGATACTTGTTTTCCTTCCGTAATGTTACGGAACCTTACGGATTACATTATCATCCCTTTTTGGCCATCCGGAATGTTACGAAACTTTACGGATTATGCTACAATGCTTTCTTTTGACTTCCGGCATGTCTCAGAACTTCACGAATTGCCTAACGATGGGTGCCAAGTACCTCAAAGTGGTGAAACGAGGGTCGCATCCCAACAATGGATGGTCCCCGGATGAAATTAGGGTATGACAGTACCTTCCAAGAAAGATAAGGAACGCCACCTGGCGAGATTCCTAGACATTTTCAGGAAATTGGAGATAACAATGCCCTTTGGAGAAGCTCTACAACAGATGTCACTCTACTCAAAGTTTTTAAAAGACATGTTGACAAGGAAGCACAAGTACATTCACCAGGAAAATATAGTTGTGGAGGGTAATCGCAATGCTGTGATCCAGAAAATCCTTCCACCGAAGAACAAAGACCCTGAGAGTGTGACCATTCCTTGCTCAATAAGTGATGTCGCAGTGGGAAAAGCGCTCATTGACTTGGGAGCTAGTATCAATCTGATGCCACTCTCTATGTGCAGAAGATTGGGAGAGTTGGAAATCATGCCTACTAGGATGAATTTACAATTGGTTGACCGCTCCATCACCAGACCTTATGGAGTCATTGAAGATGTTTTGGTCAGAGTAAAACATTTTACCTTCCCAGCAGACTATGTTGTAATGGATATCTGTGAAGATAATGACATTCCCTTAATCTTGGGAAGGCCATTTATGTTAACTGCAAGCTGTGTAGTTGACATGGGAAGAAAGAAACTGGAAATGGGCTTTGAAGATCAGAGGATCAGTTTTGATTTATTTGAAGAAGACAAGCATGTGCCAGATCAAAATGTTTGCTTGCAGGTGAAGGAGGTTGAAAAGGAGGTCCTAAAGGTAAGGGCCTAATATGATATCACCCATTGAGGTATATGCGTCAAGCTAATAACGTTAAAAGAGCGCTTCCTAGGAGGCAACCCAATTCTGATTTCTTTCACTTTGTTTTTCTTGCATTGCATAAGTTGGAACTTGCTTAATGATGATTGAAAAGGGGAATATCAGCTTGTACTGAATTATAGATATTGGGGTTTGTTTTAAACTTTATGAGGAAGTGGACTAAAAATAAGTCAGAAAATTTTTTTAGAATAGTCCACCCGCTAAGTGTATAACTCGTGCTGAGCGCATCACTTAAGTGCGCTAAGCGAGTATTGCTTGCGCTGAGTGCTCAAACCCCTGTTTCTCAAGCTGATTGGGCACGCTAAGTGGGCCATGAGTGAGCTAAGCCCAATTCAGTTCGGCTTGAATTAGGCTAAGTGAGTGTCTAACTCGCTAAGCGCATCATGCTTGCTCACTAAGCACAGTATACCTGTGTTGAGCCCTATTCGGTTCGGCCAATTCATTGGTTTAATTGAGCTAAGCGCAGCCCATTCATGCTGAGCCCAATTCTTTGCAGCTTGAATAGCGCTAAGTGAGCAACCACTCGCTAAGCGCATGCACCCCTCTGTATACAGGATGCATTAAATTTGCTAAGCCAGCCCTGAGCCCGGCTTAGCGAGAGTTACAGGAATTAACATTTGCATAACTCGCTAAGCGCAATGATTTGCGCCAAGCCCAGTAAAATATATATATATATATATATATATATATATATATATATATATATATATATATATATATATATATATATATATATATATTTGAATTTCATAGTTGGGCTCAACGCGTTGGCCCACTAAGCGAGAAATTTGAGAAACCCAAACATCTCTCTCACTCGCTTAGCGCGCCGACTCGCTAAGCGAGGTGGTAAAAAACTGTTGAAGTTAAGTGTAACAGCAGTTACACTTACACTTATCCAAATCTGAAAAAAATAATTCTTGCAACCTTTCTCCTTTGAAAAAAATTTTCGCATTGCATATTCTAGCTTCCATCTTGCATCCTTCTTCAAAGCTACATTGAACATCTTCAATTCAAGTAAGTTCCTGACTTTACTTATTCTCTTTCTATTATTGATACTTTAGGATAGAAAACCTTAGGTTAAAAATTTGATTTTTAGGGTTAGATTGTAAGTAGAATAGATAAAAATTAGGACTTTGTTAGGAGTTTTACTTTGTAGGTAGTTAAGATAATATTGCATGCCTGATAGGGGCCTATTAGAGGCCTAAAAGAAGAAGTTGAAAAACTTCTTCTTCTACATTTTTTCTGGAAAATGTGATGATCTCGCTTAGCCCGTCTGATGTGCTAAGCAAGTTCATCAAATTGGCTTGAATATATGCATTTCCAGACGAATTCGCTAAGCTAGCATACCTGCACTAAGCGAGTTCATCTTTTTGTTGAATGTTCATCTTCTATATGAACATCGTGGCTAAGTGACATATGTGTGTGCTAAGCCACTGAAAACTTCATTGATGATAAACTTGTGGCTAAGCGAGTGTTGTTTCCCTAAGCCCAGGTACCTTAGAAAAATTTTTGTTGACCGCCTCACGCTAAGCCCAGCTTATTTGAGCTAAGCGCAATTTGTTGCGGCAGTTATTGGGCTAAGTGCAATTGATTTGCTAAGCCCACATAACTTAGTTAAAATTTTGAAATTTTGCTCGCGCTAAGTGCAGCCCTTTCGGGCTATGCTCTATTCAATGCGGTTTGAATACAAGCGAACCATGCTCGCTAAGCCAATTAGTGTCCAATAGTCGAGTCGCGCTAAGCGAGCACTACTCGCTAAGCGCATGTGTGAAATAAATTTGTTCTGGGCTAAGCGAGTGTCTATCTTGCTAAGCCATTTATGCAAGGAAAAAATTTTATGTCATAACTCACTAAGCGTGCCCCAGTTGCGCTAAGCTAGTGAGTTATTTTTCATAAGGCACGCTAAGCGAGTTGTGTCTCGCTAAGCGCCCACTATCAAATTCATTTTTTATTTTTTGTTTTCAAATTTTAATAAATTCTTGTCTAAAAAATTGATGGGTTCTTCTCATTGCAGATGGCATCCACAAAGAGAAAAAGCACAGCTTCTAGATCACAAACTCAATATGACACCAGGCAATTCCAATCTTTGGAAGCCTGGAACAAATACACAGATAGCATTCTCGGTCGGAATATCCTTCCAGAGAGAAATGTTCAATTATATCATACTGAGTTTGATGAGTTCAAAGTAGAATTGGAGAGGCGTAATCTACACAAATGCCTCACCAACCTCCAGGAGGGAAGCATTGATGTGGCGGTTGTCAAAGAATTTTATGCCAACTTGTACAGCCCTAAGGATCAGTCACCCAAGCAAGCACGACTAAGAGGACATTTGATAAAGATTGATGCAGACAACCTCAATGAATTCCTTGAGACACTAGTGGTACTAGAGGAAGGAGAGACCCTACCCACTCTAGATTCTGCAGGTTGAGGTCTAATCCTCAAGAGATAGAGGCTAGACTGTGTATTCCCCGCAAGGGTTTTGTTCTGAATGCTGAAGGCTAGCCATGGAAGCTCCTCAGAAAGGACTTGACCATATTGGCCCAGACTTGGAGTGTCCTATCTTACTCCAACCTAGCTCCCACATCCCACACATCAGATTTAAACATGGATAGAGCTAGGTTGGTTTACGGCTTAGTAACCCATATGGATATGAACATTGGTGCCCTTATCTCGGGTCAAATTTCTTCTATTGCTCAATCAAACTCTTGTAGGCTTGGATTTCCAACCTTGATTACTGCTCTCTGCAGAGCTAGAGGAGTTACTTCTGATAGTTTGACCTACCAGAGCCTAAGCCCGGCCATTAATTTGGCCTACATTAAAAATAATTGTTGGAATTTGGGTGATCTTACAATTAATTTCAGAGGGGCAAGGAAGGCAAGGGCACGACCAACTGATGTTCCTTCTTCTTCTACTCCACTAGCTCCATCCACATCTGTTACCCCATCACCAACACCTCCAAGCCCATCTACCTAGGGCTCACAACGCATAGAGTCCATGCTTCAGAGTCTATATCAGGGGCAGATATTGATAATGCAGAGCCTACAAGATAGGGCTCTACAAAGACCCATTATAACAGTGGAGCTGTTTATAGAGAAGGTATCCTGGCCAGGAGCCCAGCCTTCTCTTGTGAGGGAAGGTGGAGGTCCCACAGCTCAAGTACCTCAGCAGGTGGAGGATGCATCCTTTGAGGCCACAGTCCCCGAGCCATTTTTTTATGAGGCAGGCGGAACACAGACGAGACAAGAGGCTGCTACTCCTGAGAAGACACCACAGGTTACAGCAGATCCACCTTCACCAGTGGTGGATCTATCTCATCCTCAGCAGGCAGCAGACCTTCCTACTGTTAGACAAGTGGCCTCAGATATCTTAAGAAGGGGGGGTTGAATTAAGATATTCTAAACTATTTCCCCAATTAAAAATTATTTCACTTTCTTTTCAAGTTATAGATTCCCTTAACAATGAACTTCTTAAATATTAATTCAAATAAAACAATTTAAATATGAATGTAAAGCAATAATAAACAAAGGAGATTAAGGGAAGAGAAAGTGCAAACTCAGATTTATACTGGTTCGGCCACACCCTTGTGCCTATGTCCAGTCCCCAAGCAACCCGCTTGAGAGTTCCACTATCTTGTAAATTCCTTTTACAAGTTCTAAACACACAAGGACAATCCTTCCTTTGTGTTTAGAATTCCTTTACAACAAGAGACCCACGGTCTCTTAATCCCTTAGAGAATGAGTAGAAGAAGAAGAATGAATCTCTCTAAAAAGAGATGGATTTTACAGATTGAGCGCTCAAATAATTCCTTAATGAATTGCAATTGAATTGGCCAAGGAATTTTTAAGAGGATAGAATGATTTTTGCTCTTTGAGAGGATAAACACTTGTTGTTCTCAAAAAACTCTATCAAAATCGTGTCTCAAGTCACACATATATAGGCCTATGATAGCCATTCAATAACCACATAAAAAGATGTGACTGTTGAGAATGTTTTCTGAAAAACTCCTCTGGTAATCGATTACAATAAGTGTGTAATCGATTACACTCTTTAAAATTTGAATTAAAACGTTCAGAAACTGCTGGTAATCGATTACCATATATGTGTAATCGATTACACAGTGCAAATTTTTGAATTCAAATTTTAATAGCTGTTGTAAATCAGTTTTGGCCACTGGTAATCGATTACATCCTCTGGTAATCGATTACCAGAGAGTAAATTTGTTGATAAAGACTTTTTTTAACTTAAAATTCTTGGCCAAACCTTTTGCGATTTCAATAGGAATTCCCTTCCTATTTAATATCCTTTCTAAGACTCTATAGACTGTCTTGATTATCATCTTGAATATCTCTAATTGCTTTGTCTTGAGTAAATCTTTGAGAAGCATATAATTCATGTAATCCTTTGGCATCATCAAAACTTTCAGCTTGATCCTTTGTATATAGCTTGTTCCTTTGTCTACAATCTCCTCCTTTTTGATGATGACAATACCTGAAATCAAGACAAGCTATATACAAGATGATAGCACGCTCACACAACCCTTACTCCCCCTATCTTTTGGCATGTATGCCTAACTTTTCTTAACGATAAATTTCTAATTGATTTCTAACCCATGTTCTCTCCTAAGTTCTCTCCCCCTTTGGCAACATCAAAAAGAACTAGAGCAAGGCAATCAATATCCAAACATTAACACAATAAATATCCAAACAAAACCAACCATTAAACCAAAATAAATCCATACATTGTCATAATCAACCAAAACAAAGTCTAGAAATATAATTATAGTGCAAGATTACGATAACTAGAGCAGCAAAAAGCCAAATACACGGCGATAAAACAAAGTACTAATAAGACTTAACCACTAATAATACTTAGTCTTAATAATAACATATAAGCTAAGAGGATGATGGAGGCGATGGTGGTGGATCAAAGCAAGTACGGATGAAGGAGACATCTTCAACTTTGGTGATCCTTGATTCTATGGCATTAAACCGCATGTCGACTTGCAATTCCATATCATCAAATTTGTCACCAACAAAAGTCTGAAGACCATCGAATTTTTCCAAAAGCTTTCGAAGAAGAGAGGAATTATCTTCAACTGGTAGGTTGCCTTCATCATTAGTGGGTGGAGCACCCTTTTTTACCCAAGAGCCATCATGCTCTTTGCGGTAACCAAAAGAAGCAATCACAGCAGCACCAATTAAAAAGGATCTCTTGATTGGAACGTAAGGTTCAGAATCAAGAGGAATTTGAAAATGGCGGAAAAAGAGAGTGACAAGCTGTGGATATGGTAGCGGAGCATTTAATCGCAATGCCTTATGCATGCGATATCTGACTAAGTGTGCCCAGTCAAGTTGACGCCCTGTATGAAAGGCCCACATGATAATTAGATCTTCCTCAGAAACCTAGGCAAGGTTGGAAGACCGTGGAAGCAAAATACGCACAATTAAATAGTGAAGGATGCGGCTTTCAAAAGCCAATGACCCGGCAAGAAGACGTCCGGTCATATCCGCATTGTTGGTGCAAACCAACTAGCGGGCATCATGGGCAGAGAAATCAAATTTCCAGTCGTCATTCAGTGTACCTTCAAATGGTACACCGTCACTGGGTAATTTGGTTAAGTCATGGAAAAGGGACTGGTCAATGGCCATTTTTATCCCAAAAATTTCAGAAATCAGAGTGTTGTCCTGAATTTCAAGATTACAATAAAAAGCTTTAACCAATTCAGGATAAATAGGCAATTGTAATGACATAAAAGGTAGAAGACCTAAGTTCTGAAAGGCTTGAATGCAATCAAAGGTTTCAGCAGAAAAGAATTCCATATCAATAAACTTAGGGTCGATAATGGAACGAGATGAGAAAAGATTGGAGTACCGTTTCTGCTGTTTGTCGGAAGAAAACACTGGGGAAGAGGACAATGAGGGTGGAATTGGTGCTGTGGATGCGCTAGTGGCTCCAGAACGATGAGAAAAGATTGGAGTACCGTTTCTTTGATGATTCTGCCATTTGAGGGTGTTTTTGCAGATTTTAATCGGTGAAATCAAAATAAAAATGAAAAAGAAGAAGATTGCAATTTACGGGAGTCGATTTGATGAAGAAATGAATGAGATTTCCGGTTTGGAGGTTTGGGAATGGAGGTACGGCGCAAGGAAGAAGGGGCTGCGCAGGAGATTCTGAAAACGTGATATTTATAGAGCAGGACGCGTGGTAATCGATTACAAGTAATGGTAATCGATTACAGGAGGAGGCAGCCTACTGGTAATCGATTTTATGAATACTGTAATCGATTACAGGCCATCTGTTCTAGTGTAATCGATTACAGTATTCATGTAATCGATTACCAGAACAAAAAATAGCCTTTTCCTAAAAGAAAACTTATTTCTAAGTCTTAAAAACTTATACTATCTTAAGAGTTAATTATACTAACAAGAAAAGTAAACTAAGTTAAACAAAACAAGTGTCATATTTCATCAAAACACAATCAATCATTCATAAAAAAAAATTACCTATCCAAATCACTAAGGTCTAAAAGCCCTAATTCTCTTCTTATTGAGAAAAATATTTCTTTTGGGAGAGGTTTTGTAAAGATATCAGCAAGCTAATTCTTTGTATCAACAAACTCTAATATACAATCTCCCTTTAGGACATGATCTCTAAGAAAATGATGCCTAATTTCTATATGTTTGGTTCTAGAGTGTTGAACAGAGTTTTTGGATAGATTTATGGCACTAGTATTGTCACACTTAATAGGTATGCGATCAAGAATGATGCCATAGTCAGATAATTGTTGCTTCATCCATAAAATCTGTGCACAACAACTGCCGACAGAAATATATTCCGCTTCAGCAGTGGACAAAGCAACACTGTTTTATTTCTTACTATGCCATGAGACAAGAGCGGATCCAATGAATTGACAAGTTCCACTTGTGCTTTTTCTATCAGTTTTAGATCCGGCAAAGTCAGAATCAGAATATCCTATTAAGTTACATGTTGAGTTCTTAGGATACCATAATCCTAAATTTATTGTACCTAATAGATATCTCATGATTCTCTTAACTACACTTAAATGTGATTGTTTGGGGTTGGATTGAAACCTAGCACACATGCATACACTAAACATAATATCAGGTCTACTAGCAGATAAATAAAGAAGAGATCCGATCATACCTCGATATTGTTTTATGTCTATAGACTGACCAGATTCATCTTTATCTAAGTAACAACTAGTGCTCATTGGTGTAGACATGTGTTTTGCACTATCCATCCCAAATCTTTTGATCAATTCCTTGCAGTACTTGGATTGATTGATGAATATACCTTATTCAGTTTGCTTGATTTGTAGTCCCAGAAAGTACTTTAGTTCTCCCATCATTGACATTTCAAATTCACTTTGCATATCAAGGGAAAACTCCTTGCACAATGAATCATTAGTGGATCCAAAAATTATATCATCAACATATATTTGAACCAACAAAATATCATTATGCTTTCTCTTTATGAACAATGTGGTATCCACTTTACCTCTAGAGAATTCTTTTTCTAGAAGAAAATTGCTTAAGCGTTCATACCACGCCCTAGGGGCTTGTTTCAAACCATAAAGAGCCTTTTGTAATTTATAAACATGGTTTGGTTTATCAGGAATTTCAAAACCAGGGGGTTGTTCAACATATACCTCTTCTTGAATTAAACCATTTAGAAAGGCACTCTTAACATCCATTTGATAAAGTTTAAAATCCATTATGGATGCATATGCCAAAAGCATTCTAATGGCTTCTAATCTTGCAACAGGAGCATATGTTTCTTCATAGTCTATTCCTTCTTCTTGATTATACCCTTTTGCTACTAACCTGGCTTTATTTCTAATAATTATACCATGTTCATCTAATTTATTTCTAAAAACCCATTTTGTTCCTATGACAGGATAATTTTCAAGTTTTTCTACTAATTTCCACACATTGTTTCTTTCAAATTGGTTCAGTTCTTCTTGCATGGCAATGATCCAGTTATCATCTACTATGGCTTCTTTTATATTTTTAGGTTCAATCATAGATACAAATGCCATATTATTGCATAAATCTTTAAGAGAATGTCTAGTTGTTACCCCTTTTGAGATATCACCAATAATGTTGTCGAGGGGACGATCTCTTGAAGCTTTCCATTCTCTTGGAAGTTCATCATTGGATTTTACTTGTTCTGGAGGATCTTCATTGTTTCCTTTATCATTTCCTTTGGAATCTTGTTCATGAATATTCATATGTTCTAAAGAATCTGCAATATCATCTAGCATATTCTTTCTTGACAAGATAGCATTAGATTCATCAAAGGTAACATGAATGGATTCCTCGATATTCATAGTTCTTTTATTATATATCCTATATGTTGTGCTTTGTAATGAATATCCAAGAAAAATACCTTCATCAGATTTTGCATCGAATTTTCCTAGATTATCTTTACCATTATTAAGCACAAAGCATTTGCAACCAAAAACATGTAGATGAGAAATATTAGGTTTTCTACCATTATATAACTCATATGGGGTTTTCTTTAAAATGGGTCTTATTAAGGCCCTATTCATGATGTAACATGCAGTATTGACAGCTTCAGCCCAAAAATACTTTGGAAGAGAAGTATCATTTAATAAAGTTCTTGCAATTTCTTCCAATGACCTATTTTTCCTCTCAACAACTCCATTTTGTTGAGGAGTTCTAGGTGCAGAAAAATTGTGTTCAATACCATGTTCATCACAAAATAATTCAAAATCTTTATTTTCAAATTCACCCCCATGATCACTTCTAATGGATGCAATCTTAAGATTTTTCTTGTTTTGTATGACTTTAGCTAGTTTTCTAAATGCTTGGAATGAATCACTTTTATGTGTAATAAATAATGTCCAAGTATATCTAGAGAAATCATCAACTATAACTAAAGCATAGTAATTTCCTCCAAAACTCATGGTTCTAGATGGACCAAATAAATCCATATGCAATAATTGTAAGGGTTGAGTGGTTGAAACAACATTTTTAGGTTTGAATGAGACTCTTGTTTGTTTGCCCTTTTGACATGCATCACATAGTTTATCTTTTTCAAATTTCAATTTAGGCAAACCAACTACTAAGTCTTTTGAAATTAATTTATTTAAGTGATCCATGTTTATGTGAGCAATTCTTTTATGCCATAACCATCATCTTTACTAAGAAAGCAATGGTTGTTTTCTTGTTTTATGCTTAAGTCTATCATGTAAACATTATTGACTCTATGTCCTACATGCTTTATATTAATGTCATGCTTATGTTCTATAAGACATTTTTGAGAATCAAATGATACTAGATAGCCTTTGTCACATAGTTGACTAACGCTAAGCAGGCTATGCTTAAGTCCTTCAACAAGTAGAACATTTTCAATGGAGTTTGAAGAATTTGTACCTATTTTACCCACTCCAAGGATTCTACCTTTGTTGTTGTCACCATATGTTACATGCCCGCTTTTCTTTGGAGAGATATGTGTAAAATTTGATGCATCTCCAGTCATATGTTTTGAGCATCCGCTATCTATGTACCACTTCTTTCTCAAAGATAACTGCATAATTAAGTTTTTGACTTAGGTACCCAAATTTTATTGGGTCCTTGCATGTTAGTATAAACTGAGGATCCTTTTGGGACACATATCATTTTAATGTTACTGTAATTTTTCTTGAAGTAGCAAGTTGATATGCCATGTCCTCTTCTTCCACAGTAAAAACAAGTGATAGAATTAGAATTACATTTTTGTGTGGAAGTGGAAAAGTTTTTATGAAACTTTTGTTGTTTATCAGATTTATACCCTAGTCCATTTTTATTAGACACATATCTTTGTTTACTTAATATAACATCTAAATTATTTTTACTATATGAAAATTTTGCAAGTGAATTTTTCAACTCTTTAATTTCTTTTACATATTTATCACAACAACTACAAGAATCTGATATTTTCTTGTCAGAAATAGTGGAGATATTAACTTTTTCATTTGTTTTAGAAATTGAGACTTCATTTCTAAGAAGATCTAATTCTTTGTTTAATTTTGAAATCTCATTTTCTAAATTTGAAATTGTTTTCTTTGAAGATGAAACTAATTTTGCAAGTTTAATTGACTCTTTATGCAGATCAGCAAATGCATCTTGCAATTCATCAAAAGAAATAGATAAGTTATTCGAAGATGTTACCTCTTCATCACTTTCGTAACTTTTAGCCATAAGGCAGAGATTTATCTCTTCATTTTCAGAATCTTCAGAAGATTCCATATCATTTTCATCCCATGTGATGTATGCTTTCTTCAGTTTCTTTTCACTATGATTTTTCTTTTCAGATTTTTCCATCTTTTTCTTGAAGATGGGACAATCAACCCTCAGATGTCCAGGTTGATTGCATTCAAAGCATTTTAGAGTAGAGGATGAATTTTCTGTCCTTTTCTTTGATTTAAAATTGGGTCGCCTCTGATTTCCTCTTACTTTAAGAAACTTGTTGAATCTTCTTACAAAAAGACTTAGATCATCATCATCATCTGGATCATTATCCTGATCACTTTCTTCTTGAATTGAGGATGATGCTTTAAGAGCAATTCCTTTCTTTTTCTTGTCATTTTCTTCATGTTGGTGTAATCTCAATAATTTCATCTCGTGTTCCTGCAACTTTCCAAATAGAGTGGCAAGGGACATGTTAGATAAATCTCTTGATTCAGAAATGGTCGTTACTTTGGGTTGCCATTCTCTACTTAAACATCTTAACACCTTGTTTATGAGATCCTCATTTTGAAATTCTTTTCCTAAGGCTGCTAGATGATTTACTATATGTGTAAATCTCTTTTGCATGCTTTGAATATTTTCATTTGCATTCATTCTAAATAATTCATACTCATGAGTTAGTGCATTTATCCTAGATCTTTTAACATTTGTAATTCCTTCATGTGTTAATCGAAGAGTGTCCCACATTTCATTAGCACTCTTACAATTTGAAACCCTGAAATATTCATCCATTCCCAGGGCAGATGTTATTATATTTTTGGCTTTTAAGTTGTATTGTATTCGTTTTCTATCATCTTCAGACCATCTATCTCTAGGTTTTTCTATAGTTATGCTTTCACTTGATGAACTACCATCTATTGAAATTCTTTCCACTGTGGTGGGTATATAAGGCCCTATTTCTATGGCTTCCCAAATATTTAGATCTATTGCCTCAATAAAAATTTGCATTCGGGTTTTCCAGTAATGGTAACCCTCTCCATTAAAGATTGGAGGTCTATTGATAGAATTCCCTTCTGGAAATAAGGACTTTGCTGAGGCCATCATTTTCTTGAAGCTTCTAAACTTTATACAAGAATGAAGCTCTGATACCACTTGTTAGACAAGTGGCCTCAGATATCTTAAGAAGGCGGGGTTGAATTAAGATATTCTAAACTATTTCCCCAATTAAAAATTATTTCACTTTCTTTTCAAGTTATAGATTTCCTTAACAATGAACTTCTTAAATATTAATTCAAATAAAACAATTTAAATATGAATGTAAAGCAATAATAAACAAAGGAGATTAAGGGAAGAGAAAGTGCAAACTCAGATTTATACTGGTTCGGCCACACCCTTGTGCCTACGTCCAGTCCCCAAGCAACCCACTTGAGAGTTCCACTATCTTGTAAATTACTTTTACAAGTTCTAAACACACAAGGACAGTCCTTCCTTTGTGTTTAGAATTCCTTTACAACAAGAGACCCACGGTCTCTTAATCCCTTAGAGAATGAGTAGAAGAAGAAGAATGAATCTCTCTAGAAAGAGATGGATTTTACAGATTGAGCGCTCAAATAATTCCTTAATGAATTGCAATTGAATTGGCCAAGGAATTTTTAAGAGGATAGAATGATTTTTGCTCTTTGAGAGGATAAACACTTGTTCTCAAAAAACTCTGTCAAAATCGTGTCTCAAGCCACACATATATAGGCCTATGATAGCCATTCAATAACCACATAAAAAGATGTGACTGTTGAGAATGTTTTCTGAAAAACTCCTCTGGTAATCGATTACAATAAGTGTGTAATCGATTACACTCTTTAAAATTTGAATTAAAACGTTCAGAAACTGCTGGTAATCGATTACCATATATGTGTAATCGATTACACAATGCAAATTTTTGAATTCAAATTTTAATAGCTGTTGTAAATCAGTTTTGACCACTGGTAATCGATTACATCCTCTGGTAATCGATTACCAGAGAGTAAATTTGTTGATAAAGACTTTTTTTAACTTAAAATTCTTGGCCAAACCTTTTGCGATTTCAATAGGAATTCCCTTCCTATTTAATATCCTTTCTAAGACTCTATAGACTGTCTTGATTATCATCTTGAATATCTCTAATTGCTTTGTCTTGAGTAAATCTTTGAGAAGCATATAATTCATGTAATCCTTTGGCATCATCAAAACTTTCAGCTTGATCCTTTGTATACAGCCTGATCCTTTGTCTACACCTACCCCAGTGCTTGAGATGCCAGATGACCCTGTCACACCAGTCCTGAGACTGACTACCACTCCTCCAGTCACTCCTGTGCTACAATTTACAGATGAGGAGGACACTCAGCAGCAAGACCAGTCACAGGAGTTTTGATAAATATTATAATTATTATGCCTTCAGTACATTTTTTTGTGATATTGGTTTATGCTTATGTTTACATACTTTTGTTGTGGATAATTAGTATGCATGTCCTGAAGCATACTGAACAATTTGACTTGATTCTCTGAGTATGCAGTGCAAACATAATTAATTTTTTTGAAATTGGTGTTATGAGTTGATTGCATGAATGGATGAAGCATGTGTTAAATCATGAGTTTTGAATGAGCATGTTTGTTAGAGGAGAAAGAACAAGAAAGTAGGCTCACAATTAGAAATGTTAGTCAGTGGACAGATTGATTGTGAAAGAAAAGCTTGAACCATAACCCGGTGAGAGTGTAAACTTAATTGTTGAAAGAACGACTAGCATAGAGCAATGATTTTTGTATCAATCTCTGAATTTTAGAATGAAATGAATGAATTTGGATATGATGAAGGCCATTGTTGTATATACAAGCCACTTGAAAAAAAATAAAGCTTACCTGTTTATCAATGATTATATCATTTTCACCCATCTCTGAGCTGAATTGTAATTGTCAAATTGAACCTTGAGCCTTGAACTGTCATCTCCATTTACCTTGCTTATGTTTTAGGAGAGCACATTGGTTTAAGACAATTTTGCCACAAATTTGGGGGAGTTTGTTGGGTGGATTAATTTTAAAGGTAAGAAACAACAACACACAGCAAATTAATAAAATATTTTATGTGTAAAAAAAAGGGGGGGGGGGAAGAGGAGTTCAAATAAGTGTGTGTTCTGTTAGAACAAAGTCAAGTGAAAGGCTAAGTGAGTGAGCTAAGTGGATTGAAAAGACAAATTGGGTAAATCTAGGATTTGTGCTCTCTTAGAATTCAAGCTTTTGCATCATAGAAAAACCAATATTTTTTGTAGCCCAGCCTCACTACAAGCCAATAAAAGTCCTTCTGATTCAATATGTGTATTTCTAACTTTATGGCAAGAGATGAAGTACAAAGATTGGACCTCTTGTTAGTTGTTATTGCTAAATAGCTTAAACACATGTGTTTGAGTGAAACAATGGCCGTGAGACATTGGTTAAGCATCTTTCCATGAAATTTGTCTCTTGCCTAGCTTCATTTAGTTGTGTTGCTTACTAACATGTTCTTTTCTCTAAAAAATTGCATGCCTTGTGAAAACCAATTGATAAAGGCATTATGTTTCATTTGTTATCATGTGATTAATATTTTGTGAACCACACACCTTTGTACATAATCACTGCATGTTTTTATCACTTGGGGACCAGTGAGTCGTTCTTTATTTGCTTGAGGACAAGCAAAACTGTAAATTTGGGGGAGTTTGTTAGTCGGTTAATACAACTAACTTTTGTGTAAGAAACTGTTGTAAATTGTATACAACTCCTCCCATTTATAGTTCTTTTTGTAGTATTGTAATTACTTTTTGTTAATATAGCTAATCAGTACTCAGTATCCCAATTTTGTGTATTTAATGATCATTCCATTTCAATTTCAGGTAAAATGGGCAAGATTGGTGAAGTGCATAATTTATTGATTCGCTAAGCTGTTTCACGCGCTGAGCGAGCAATCCGCTAAGCGCGACATCCGCTAGCTGAGCGCATAGAAGACTCTGGAAGAAGGATGAGTTGTACAGAAGCGTTGAGCGAGTGTCAACTCGCTAAGTGCACCGCTTGCATCCTCCAGGCTGAGCGAGAAGATTGGCGCTAAGCCAAAAGCCACTTATACGCGCTAAGCGAGCGATGATCTCGCTAAGCGTGCAGCCACCGACATGAGTGCCTATTTAAGATGAAATCTCAAATTTGGAAGAGGGGGGAGTTTTTTTAGTTCTTTTTAGTTTTTTTTTTTAGTTTTTAGGTTTGGCTGTGGAGAGACTGAGAGATAGCGGAGCTTGACGAGGAAGCCATCTTGCGGAGCTTTGGATGAGATTTTGAGTGATTGTGAGGTTTCTAGAAGTAGAGGAGACACCCTCCACTACTTGTAGTTCTTCAGTCTTTCATTTTCTTTTTTCATTGCTGTAAAAGAAGCTTCCCTGCTATGGAGAGCTAAATCCTCAGTTGGTTCTTCCTATGGGGTACTTGATGTAAATACTTTCATATTTATCTAATGATGTTTTATGTGTTCAGTGTGCTATCAGTACTTAATTCTAGTGTGCCTTTGCCTTGATCACGCAACTGCGTGCTTAGTTAGGGTCACTCAACATTGGGAAATGGTTTGATCCTTAGAACCTGATAGGACGGGGCTAGCTTATCATATTTTCCCGAGACATCGGGGTAAGATAACTTAGTTTTTGGTATGTTATGTCTTAATGCGGTTCTGGTTAAGTTTAGTCCAACAAGAGACATTTGAGGATGATGCTTGATTAGGATTAGGCTAAACATGCGCGAGACATCGGGGTTTAGTAGTCTAGGAGACAACATAGAACACAGGAACATTGTTAGGTAGAGAAAATCCTTAGTAACATCAGTCCACCCAGTAGGAAGACCAATAAGCTGTCTATCTATCTTCTCACACTGCTACTCACCTTTACTCGCTTTTGAATAGTTTAGTTTACATACTTGTCCATACCACACACCAAACTTTTATCACAAGACACTCATTTGTTGAACCACAACTTTACCAAGTAAAACAAGTTCCCCGAGAGTTCGATACTCGATATTCACTTACCATTTTATACTACTTGAGCGATCCGGTACACTTGCCGGCCATCGACCACAACACATGCAACCTTAAAAATTCTCATATGTAATGAGGATGAATCTAATTCAAATACTACTTCATATGTTGTTTATAGAGAAGTATTTCAAAATCTAGATCAGGTATTGTTAGTTCATACTATTCCTTATCATATATTTCTTATATAGTCTCATTTAATATTTCAACATTTATTAACATTTATTTTTTTATTTATTATTTTTTGTAAACTTCTGCATTAATTTATGGATTTACATTCACAGGGAAATCCAAATTCACATTGAAAATTCAACATCTTTGTCTCAGAAACATGTTGCAACAAAGGTTTTCTATATTTAAAATCTTAAACTATAATTCACCTAATATGATTGCTTTTAAAAATAATGTTACTAAATTATTTTAGGGTGGGGTAGGTTGGAATAAAAAAGGAGATGGGTGAGGTACTTTTGGAAGAAAATCAAATTTATGAGGAACATGTTATTAATTTTTTTAACATCTTACATGTTTTATGTTGCATGATTAGCAAATTCATTATGTTAAAATTAAAATTAAATGGAAATAAATATTAGTATTCTATTTTAGTAACAAATTATACTATGAAATTAATGATTAAATTATTAAATGAATTTTATGATAGTAAAATCAAAGCATAATGGAATAAATATGAAATACAATAGTCACACTAGAAGGAGGATTGAATAGTATGTTAAATAAAATTTTTAGAAACCTTTACCAAAATGGAAGTGATTTATTAAACAAAGTAGTTTACAAGGATTACCATCCAGTGACAAAAATTTCTTAAGCAAAATATGACTGTCATCCAGTAGTTTATAAAAGATAGTTTTTAGTGTAAGACTTGCATGCAAGGATGTGTCAATAATATGCCTTGAAAATATTCTGACAAGCTAAAGGAGAGTAGTCAAAACACTTAGTTTTATACTGGTTCACTCAACCTGAGCTACATCCATTTTTCCTTTACCAACCAGTAAAGAGTTCCACTAATCAATTTAGATTACACCAAGTTTTCTATCCTACAACTCCTAGCTTACAAGTATTCTCTAGATCATTACTGGTACAACCCTTAGACTCCCCCTGAATCTAAGAACACTCAAGTATTATTTAGTCACTAAGCCATTGTTGGCTTTCACAAATAGTAGTTTGAAATAGAATCAAAGATTCTAACACTCATAGCGTGTTTACAATGAATTTTTTAATCTAAAAAATAACTTTGTAATACAAAGAATGAACTCTCTAAGCTCATTGTTTCTCTAAAAAATGATGTTCTTGTGTTTCTCTTTTGAATGTGCAACTTAATCACTTTCCTTTTATTGGTTGTTGTTTTCTTTGAGTTCTTGATTCCGTCTTTATACTAAGAGGTTCATAAATTCTTGAAGGATCTTGAGCATGAAAATATGATTGTTTTCTATCTTTGATTCTTTTTTTGCAACTAATGATAGTTAATGCACGTCTGGATTGATTCTGGATCAATATTTTCTAAAATATTCCTTTATATCTCAGAATAATCATTAAACATATAAAAGGAAAGATAATATAGGTTATCATATATGTTCCTTTTAAAAGGATCACTTTTACATAGCACAATTTGATTCACTTTGATGATGATGGATATTGAGATGTATGTTTGGATTGATTGGACGATAGTTAGCTTTAATAAAGAACGAGTGTGTGTTTGTGCAATGGACGAGTTATACAAAACAATGTAGATTTTACATCGTGTTACTTCCATTAATCAATCATGTTTTCTTACATATAACCAAATAGTTAACATAAACTTATATCTTTGATTTCATCAAAACCTTAAGAGATGTGTGGATTGTCTAGTTCTAACAATCTCCTTTTTTTATGCTAACAAACTATATAAATTTTGATCAAGAAAAAAAAAACATATTTGTCATCAAAATGAATCCAGTATGTATGATGAGTGATTAGAGTACTATGTTTGGAAGTTCTCAACTCCCATTTAGTCTAATAGTTTTATGTGTGATAGTATGTAAATATGAACAAGTGTATAATAGACTTTCAAACACCTTATTTTATTAAATAGTACTTGGTGTATACATCAACATTCTTTCCTAAGACTTCTCCCCCTTTTGTCATTAGAAAAAAGATAGTGTGTTTGAAGGTGAAAGAAATGATGGAGGATATTATTGTTGTCCTTAAGTAGAAGGTGTGGTTAAGATAGTGGTGGATGATTTGGAGATAAGGGTATATCAAAGTTGGTAGGTGGTGATGGAAGTGGTTGAGGGATGGTTTTTTGTGGTTGAGTGTCTATGGAAGCAATGCCTTCCAAGATTATTTTGACGATGCCAAAGAATCAAGAGTCAAGCAAGTTCCAAAGAATCAAGAGTCAAGCACGTTTCAAGAATCAAGATCAAGATTCAAGATTCAAGAATAATCAAGATTCAAGAATCAAGATTCAAGATTCAAGAATCAAGAGAAGACTCAATCAAGATAAGTATTAAAAGAGTTTTTCAAAACATTGAATAGCACAAGAATTTTTCAAAAAGAAAAATCTTTTACCAAGGAGTTTTACTCTCTAGTAATCGATTACCAAAAGACAGTAATCAATTACCAGTAGCCAGTATTCTTTTCAAAACCGATTTACAAAGTTGTAATCGATTACCATAATCATGTAATCGATTACCAATGCTTTAAAATGTTAGATTTCAAATTTCAAGAGTCACAACTTGTGATAAAAAAAATTTCAAATCATTTCAAACTTATGTAATCGATTACACAATACTTGTAATCGATTACCAGAGTTTCTAAACGTTTTGATTTTCAAATTTAAACATGAAGAGTCACATCTGTTGATGTGTAATCGATTACACCTTGATGGTAATCGATTACCAGTGACTGATTTTGAAAAATAAATTTCCAAAAGTCACAATTCTTAAAGTAACTTGTTTCTGAAGATTTTTTCAAAAGTCACAACTTTTTAAGTGACCAGTTTTCACAAAAATCATAACTCTTAAAGTGACTAGTTTTAAAGAAATTTCCAAAAGTCACAAACTTTAATTTGAGTCATCAAATGATTATAAATATGTGACCATGGCACGAATTTCAAAGACAGATTTCCTTTCATGCATAAGAGATTTCCTTCGTCTTTCTAAAAAATTTTGTTCAATACTTTCTCTTTCAAGAAAAGTTCATTGACCAAAAACTTGTGCTATTCTTTTTCTTCATTCCTTCTCTCTTGTCAAAAGATTCAAAGGACTAATCGCCTATGAATTATTTTGTTTCTTCCCTTCTCCCTCTTGACAAAAGATTTCAAAGGACTAACCGCCTGAGATATCTTTTTCCCTTTCCCTTTAAACAAAAGATTTCAAAGGACTAACCGCCTGAGATATCTTTTGTTTCCCCTTACAAATATTCAAGGGACTAACCGCCTGAGAATTCTTTGTCTTAACACATTGGAGCATACATCCTTTGTGGTACAAGTAAAGCATACATCTACTTGGGTTGTGATACTGAGAACAAGAGAGGGTACATCTCTTGTGGATTAGTTCAAGTGGAGCGTACATCCACTTAGTTGTTCAAAGAGTGCTTGTAAAGGATTTTACAAGGTTATTAGAAATCTCAAGAACCGGTGGTTGCTTGGGGACTGGATGTAGGCACAGGTTGTTGCCGAACCAGTATAAATCTTGTGTTTGTCTTCTTCTTCCCTACACTCTTTAATTTCCGTTGTGTACTTTTTATTTCCGCTTTACTTTTGTCTAAGTTATTGCTTTTGTTCTTTACTTTCTAATAACTTAGTAGTAAAGCCTAATTGAATCAGTAACATTAAGAAGGATAAGTTTTTAATTAGTCAAGGCTCATTAATAATTAATTCAACCTCCCTCCCCTTCTTAATTATTCTGAGGCCACTTGATCCAACAAGTGGTATCAGAGCAGGTTTCTTGAGAAAAGTTTCACAACTTCAAGATTCATGGCCTCCTCAAATTCTCTATTTCCCGAGGGAAACTCCATCCATAGGCCACCTATCTTTAATGGTGAGGGTTACCACTATTGGAAAACCCGAATGCAAATCTTTATTGAAGCCATATATTTAAACATTTGGGAAGCAATAGAAATAGGACCTTATGTACCCACCATAGTAGATGCAAGCACAAGCACAACAACAGAAAAACCTAGAGATAAATGGACTAAAGAGGATAGAAGAAGAATCCAATATAATCTTAAAGCCAAAAACATTATTACTTCTGCCCTAGGAATAGATGAATATTTTAGAGTGTCTAACTGTTCAAATGCAAAGGAGATGTGGGATACTCTCCAACTTACACATGAAGGCACCACTGATGTGAAAAGATTTAGAGTCAACACCCTTACACATGAATATGAATTATTTAGGATGAACACTAATGAGAAGATCCAAAGCATGCAGAAAAGATTCACACACATAGTCAATCACCTTGCCTCCTTAGGAAAAATCTTTCCTAATGAAGATTTAATTAATAAAGTTTTGAGATGCTTAAGTAGGGAATGGCAGCCCAAGGTAACTATCATTTATGAAAGTAAAGATCTTTCTTCTATGTCTCTTGCCACTCTTTTTGGCAAACTGCAGGAACATGATATGGAACTTCAATGTCTCAACCAAAATGAAGAGATCGACAAAAGGAAAAGAAGCATATCACTCAAAGCCTCCTCCTCAATGCAAGAAGAAGAAGAAAAAGAAGAATCTGATGATGAAGAGGACTTCTCACTCTTTGTGAAGAAGTTTCATAAATTAGTTAAAAATAGAAGAATGGAGAGACGCCATAGCTTCGACAATGGGAAGAGATCTCAAGAAGGTTCCCCAACACTTAAATGCTATAGTGTAATCGACCCAGTCACATAAAGGCACACTGCCCCACAAATGAATCATGGCCAGAAAAGAATGAGAAGAAAAGCGATGAAGAAAGAAGATCCAAGAAGGCGTATATTGCTTGGGATGACAATGACTCATCCGATGGTTCACAGAAGGAGATCAACCTTCTATCCAAGGACTATGAGAGCGATGAGAACATCTCTCAAGAAGATTAAGCAAAAAGCAAAAGTCTGACTTCCATCTTTAAAGATCTAAGCACTTAAATCATGAAAAAGGTAACATCAAAACCATTATCTTTTAAATTAAGTTGGTTGAAACTTTCCTTTCAATTAACTTGTTTATATGATGACTAACAAAATTTTATTTGTTTGTCTTGTTTGATTGCTATAATGAGTTTGTGCTCATATGTTTAATTGAGTTATTTTCCTTTCTCAAAGTATGAAGCTTATCATTAAAATAAATCTAAATGGTTGATGATGCCATGATCTATATCTTTCAATTTTTGTATGATTACTTGTATGATATGTTTAAAAGTATTTGATTGATTGCTCATGTTTTTCAAAACTATTATATTCTATTTTCAAATAAAATTATTTTGATATATTAAAACTTTCTATGTTAAACTAAAATTCATCTTAGTAAGTGTTGATATTTTTTTTACACTTAGTTTTTAGATAAAGTGTCTGGTAATTGATTACCTTCACATGTAATCCATTACAGGCAGTTAGGCTAAGTGTAATCTATTACAACATTCCAGTAATCGATTACAGAGTGTCTGTGTCTATAAATTCGAAATTCCAGAAACCGCGAGAACGCAATTTCTGCAGCAATGCGACCCTAAAATCCCTAAACTTCAGAACTCAATTTCTCTCTCAATTCTCAACCAAATCACGTCCCGCAAAGCCCAAAATTCATCATTTTTCATTCTCTTTCATCTCCACCGATTAAAACTTCCAAAAACTCCTCCAAATGGCAGATCCATTGAAGAAGCGAAAGGGGGTTGCGACTTTATCTGCAGTCACCGAAACTCAAGCCACGAAACATCCAAAGCGCAGACATCTCAAATTCCTCCCTCCATATCATCTCCTACATTGTTTTCCATGGAAGAACAATGTATCCAGTACAATTCTCTTTTCTCTTCTCGTTCCATTATCGACCCTAAGTTCATAGACTTAGCTTTCTTTGATGATGAAGTGTTTGATTGCTTTCAAGAATTTCAAAATTCTGGTTTAATTCAGTTTATCTCCATGAAACTTCCTTTTTACCCTGAATTGGTTAAAGCCTTTTATTCTAACTTGTAAATTCAAGAATATTCCTTGATTTCCGAAGTTTATGGGATTAAGATGGTCATAGACCAGTCCCTTTTCTTTGAACTCACTCAATTATCCAGCAACGGTGTACCATTTGAGGGTACACTTGATGATGAGTGGAAGTTTGATTTTCTATTTCTGATGCCCGCCGGATGGTTTGCACCAACCAAGCGGATATGACCGGAAGGCTTCTTGCTGGTTCATTGGCATTCGAATGTCGCATCATGCACTACTTAATTGTGTGCATCCTACTCGCTAGATCTTCCAACCTTGCATAGGTTTCTGAGGAAGATTTGATAATCATGTGGGTTTTCTTAATCGGTCGTCAAATTGACTGGGCCCATCTTGTGAGATATCACATGCATAAGGCATTGCAATCAAATGCTCCACTGGTCTTGTCCAAGTAAGGGTATCTAGAGACAATGGCGTCTACAGATAGAGCCCTCTAAGCATAATAAGGGATATAGATGTAATCATACAGGTTGATGTGGTTTCTCTGGATAGGTACTTGAAGAAGATGATGGATGATGTCACTCTTCTTGTAGTAGTTTTGTTTTTTTTTTTTTTTTGAAGAAAGCAACAAGAAAATTCTTATGAGCAATTACTTCAGTTGTTGGTTGCTCCCATGGCCTCCAATTCCTTCTCCATGTGGATCCAAGACGTTTAAACTTGGATACATTGATAGGTGATAGAGATTTTTGTTGTTGCATAGGGGGTGGACTTGATGGTTGAGGAGTGGGTGATGGTGTTACCTCACTTTCGGACAAGCTAGAGCCATCATAGGGTGGTTGTATAGGCAACACTTTTTGAGTGATAACTTTGATGAGTCGAGTTACTCTTGTCTTCCTCTTCCTTGGAATGGTAGAAAGAATGATTGGTTGCCCTTTTTCTTCAATTTCCTACTTCTTTTGGCAATAGGAATTTGTGGTTCTTCAAATTTGCACTTCCTTGGGATATGAGGAGCGTCATCCTTAATTTCACTCATATCCCTCAACATTTGAGCATTGGAGGCTTGCTAAATAGTTCCTGGGACTTCTTTTGACAAAAGCAATCTTTGGACAAGCAAGTAGATGTTGGATCAAGTGGCCTCGGAATAATTAAGAAGGGGTGGTTGAATTAATTATTAATGTGTCTTGACTAATTAAAATTTATCCTTCTTAATATTACTAGATTCAATTAGGCTTTACTACTAAGTTATGAGAAAGTAAAGAACAGAAACAATAACTTAGACAAAAGTAAAACGGAAATAAAAAGTGCACTGCGGAAAAGTAAAGAGTGTAGGGAAGAAGAAAGCAAACACAAGATTTATACTGGTTCGACCATAACCCGTGTCTACGTCCAGTCCCCAAGCAACCCACGGTTCTTGAGATTTCCAATAACCTTGTAAAATCCTTTACAAGCAAAGAGCCACAAAGGATGTACCCTCCCTTGTTCTCTTTGAACAACCAAGTAGATGTACCCTCTACTTGAAGTGAACCACAAAGGATGTACCCTCCCTTGTGTTCACTATTACAACCAAGAAGCTACCCGCTTCTTACACAGAATTCTCATATGGTTAGTTCTTTGAATTTAGTGTTTGGGCAAAGAATTCTCAGACGGTTAGTTCTTTGAATTCTTTGTTTGGAGAATCAAAAGAATTCTCAGATGGTTAGTTCTTTGAATTCTATTGGCAAGAGGGAGAAGGAAAGAATCAAAAGAATTCTCAGATGGTTAGTTCTTTGAATTCTTTTGGCAGGAGGGAGAAGGAAAGAATCAAAAGAATTCTTAGATGGTTAGTTCTTTGAATTCTTTTGGCAAGAGAGAGAAGGAATGAAGGAGAAGAAAATAGAATAGCACAAGTTTTTTGCCAATGAACTTTTCTTGATAAAGAAAGTATTGAACAAAAAAATCTTAGAAAGATGTTGAGAATGAATCAGAAATTCCTCTTTTTGAATGAAAGAAATCTGTCTTTCTTAAAATTCGTGCCATGGTCACATATTTATAGCCATTTGATGGCTCTTGAAAAACCAAGTTAAAAGTTGTGACTCTTGGAAATTTCTTCAAAACTAGTCACTTTAAAAGTTGTGACTCTTGAAAAAAACTTCAAAAACTAGTCACTTTAAAAATTGTGACTTTTGACAATTTATTTTTCAAAATTAGTCACTGGTAATCGATTATCATCATAGTGTAATCGATTACACATCAACAGATATGACTCTTCATGTTTAAATTTAAAAATCAAAATATTTAGAAACATTGGTAATCAATTACAAATGTTGTGTAATCGATTACACAAGTTTGAAAATATTTTATCACAAGTTGTGACTCTTGAAATTTGAAATCCAACGTTCAAAAACATTGGTAATTGATTACATGCCCATGGTAATCGATTACTACTTTGTAAAACAGTTATAAAATTGTTTGGGCTTCTGGTAATCGATTAATGCCTTCTGGTAATCGATTACCAGAGAGTAAAAATTCTGGTAAAAGATTTTTCTTTGAAAAATTCTTTTGGACAAATTGTGCTATTCAATCTTTTCTTTTGAAAAAATATTTTTATACTTACTTATCTTGATGCTTTTCTTGAAGTTCTTGCATATCTTGAGTCTTTGGCATCATCAAAATAAACTTGGAAAGCTTTGCTTCAACAGTAGAGGTACTGGTAGAGAAGGATTAGATGCTTCATGCTTCTTTTTTGTCTTGAGTTCTTTAGCAAGAATCTTTTTTTCTTCTTCCTCCTAGTGAGCTTGTCTTATTGTTTTGACCTTGCTCTTTTGCTCTTGAATGATCCTCTTGACCCTTTTGGCAATGCCAAAGGTGTGGAGAGCTCTGTCTTCTTTAGCAATAGTTTGAGTGAGCTTCCTCTGCCTCCTTTTTTAGATATCTTCCTCATCCACTGGAGTAACTGTCATGTTCCTCTTGATGTCCACTTTCATTGCCTTTAGATTGACAGCGTTGAAGTGTTGTTATCTTGCAATAAAGGTGCTTTTGGTGATGATGGAATGCTTTAACTCCTCGTCCATTCTCTCGAACACATGATATACTTGGTGTTCCCAGATAAGCTTATTGATTAGGGAAACATAGTATATGTCATCCAATCCTTTGAGAGTCTTCATGGTGAGCAAAATGTTGATGTAGACTGTGTGTGGAAGGTCAAAGAGAATCTTTTCCATGAGGTGGAAGAGCACAAATTTGTGAAGATCTTCTAGATCATGTTTGACCAAACATTCACCATGTCGCACATCAAATTGTACCGAACCTTCTTCTTTCCAATAGCTTCTTTGAAGTTGTTCCTATATAAATCCTTCAAGACATAGCTCTCATACTTCTTCTCCCAATCTTCTTGGTACGTGTTTCCTTCTCTAATGCACCCTATGACTTGTGCAATAGAGTCCATGGAAATACCAACCTCTTTCCTAAGAACTTTAGACACGATGGTATTCCAGTCCTTGAATTAAGCATTCCTCTCAAACATTCTGATAAGTTTTGGGTATATGAGTTGGGAATCATTGAAGTAGCCATGAACACCATAGAAGATTAAGGTCTCCTAAATGTTGAGGCCTAATCCTTCTAGAATGCCAATATCAAAGTAGTGTTCAATGTGGATGATGGCTTCTCCATCAATGTGAATAGAGGTGGTGTTAGTGGTGATGACGGTCATCTCTGTGGCATTGGTGTCACTGGCACTTGACATGAAGGTTTGTGATTTTAGGGTTTATCTTATAGTATTAGGGATTTTCAGAGATTCTGAGAGATAAAAAAGATTGTGAAAGGTTGAATGTGATAACTGAACCGTTGCACTGATCATGAGTGATATAAAGGGAATGTGAGTGGTTTCTTTAGGCTTTTTGAAAGATAATAAATTGTCCTATTACTCAATGATAGCTCAACATACTAATTGTTGTGTTTCTTTATCAAAAACACATCGTTTTACTTAGTGACATGATTTTCTTGTACCCTTGTCCATTAGTGAAAATGTCAGCAAGTTGATTTTTAGTGGGCACAAAATGTAGTTCAACTATTCCCTTCTAAACATGGTCTCTAAGAATGTGATGTTCAATTTCTATTTGCTTATCTCAAGAATGTACAATAGGATTTTTAGAGATACTTATCATAACCTCATTGTCACTGAAGATTGTTATGTTGCCTTCAAGAATGTTGAATTCTTCCAGTTGATTCTTGATCTAGATTAATTGAGTGCAACAACTTGCTATTGATATATATATTCTACTTCTGTAGAGGAAAACGCTATTGATCCTTGCTTTTTGTTGATCCATTTGACTAGATTTCCACCAATGAGATGGCAGCTTCCACTTATGCTTCTTCTTTCAATTTTGAAACCAGCATAGTCTACATCACAATAACTAATCAACTTGAATTCCTTTTTGTGCTTAAAGTAAAGACCATTAGGAGTTCCAATTAGATATCTAAATATTCTTTTAACAACAATTAAGTGAACTTCCCTTGGATCTTGTTGGAATATGGCACATAGACAAACATTGAACAATATACCAGGTCTGGACACAGTCAGATATAGCAATGAGCCAATCATTACTCTGTATTAGGAGTTGTCCACTTTATTGGATTCCCCGTCCAGTCCAAGACATGTTGGATGCATGGGGTTTTCATCTCTTTAGCATCTTCCAGGTTGAACTTCTTTAGATGTTCATTAAAATATTTGGTTTGATGGATTCCATTGCCAGTTTGTTTGATTTGTAGTTCTAAGAACTTCAGTTCTCCCATCATGCTCATTTCGAATTTAGCCTGTATTAACTTAGAAAAATCCCCACATAAAGGTTCATTAGTACACCAAATATGATGTCATCCACATAGATTTAGACTAATATACATTGGGAGTCATAGTTTTAATGGAATAGAGTTGTATCCATTTTCCCTCTTTCAAAACCATTTTTCAAAAGGAATGACCTAAGTTGTTCAAACCAAGCTCAAGGAGCTTGTTTTAGTCCATACAAAGATTTATTTAGTTTAAAAACATGTTGGTGAAAAGTGTTACTCTCAAACTCAGGGGGTTGTTCTACATAAACTTCCTCTTGTATTAGTCCATTGAGGAATGCATTTTTTACGTCCATTTGATATAGTTTCATTTTAGTATGAGCGGCAAATGACAGTAAAATGTGTATTGCCTCTAGACAAGAAACATAAGCATAAGTTTTAGTGTAGTTTATACCTTCTAGTTGTGAGTACTCGTTGGGAAGTTCAGATACAACAATTGTATTCAAAAACTCTGGAGTATGTACATCATTTGGTGTATCCATATTTCCATTTGTTGAACATGGTGCATCAAAACTTAAGTAGGTATTTGATTCTCTAGGAATCAATAGCATAATGAATTCATTCAACTCATGAACAATGTCATTAGTTAGAGCTAAAAATAGCTATCTAGTGGAAAAAAAAGATGAGTTTGCAATATTTTTCAAAAGTGAAGGGTATATGTTTTGACAATATCTACAAAAGAATCTCTTGTATTGTCCATAAGCATATCAAATGGTATGTCAATGGTAATATCTTCAGCAGTTATTTAACCAATTGTACCATTTCCAATACCCAATACTCAATCCGAAAATTATTTCACTTGAGTCACCTCTTCAGTTGAAGTTTTAGATTACAGACTCATGTTTTTTTTGTTAAGGTTAAAGCTTTACATAAAGGCGAAAGATATGAAACATTAATACTTGAATGAACAACATCTTGTCTTGTTCCCTTTGGTATGACTGAAAGTATTTGTCTGAAAGTATTTTATTATATCCCTTAACGTTCTATCAACAACTTCAAAACAATGTATGAGTCATAGCAGCTTCACCCCAAATTATGAGTTTAGGCATTGAGATTAACTCAGCTAAAGGAGTACCTTGTTTTATGTTGGAAGTAGAATCTTAATTGACATTTATTGGAATATGAAATCTCGAATGGGATGCTTTTCCGCCTAGAATCAACAAAGCATCCATTCCATCAGATGCCACAGTTAAAACAATTTCTCCTTTAGATCTAAATGTGGCAAAAAAAAGCTCTTCAAAGAAAATTTATGTGTCCCTCCATAACCATAAAGAAAAAACAATATTGCATTATTTAAATTTTCACTAAGCATGATTGTATCATATATCTTCCATTTCTTAGTCGTCATTGTGGACAACAAATGATTATGTTCAATTTCAAGCAAAATCATGTCATAGTTCAATTAATCATAAATTGGATGATTTTGAGATTGACACTTGATGAAATTTCTAGAATAGGCATTAGAGGAAAATCAAATAAACTTTTATTGTTACTTTGTAACAATTTTTCCATTTCTATGAGTGAATTATTTTTCAACTCTTCATCTGTAAACAATAAATTTTTCATGAAAAAATGTAGATAAATTATTAATAGATTAGTATATTATATTATATTATATTAAAATAGAAAGGAAAATGGACAATCGAAAAAAGTTATAATAACTAACATTAATTTGAAGAAGCAATCTTTGTTTTTGAAGAATATCACCACTTAAATACTTCCAAGTCTTTTTGCCAAACACATTTTGGCCTAGACATTTCATTTGATAGAAGTAATGTAACAAATAATCTTCCCAAATAAGATTATGATCCCAAATGACTTGCTTTAGTAATAACATCAATATATTCTCGATCATCATTTAACAAACTTAATGCATAGCAAGCATCCTTAATTGTGGGATAAAGGACATTATTAATTATTATTATATAAGAAATTATGCTCCTTTTGAATAATTAAACAAAATCCTTAATATAACTCTCTAGTTTCTAGAGGAATAAAGTGAAATCTTCCAATTGTTGTTCCTTTTTTTCTAGGACGCCATTGATTTTCTTTTTGCTTCGAAATAAATTAAAACAAAAATTGAGCATACAAAATACTTTTACCTTCAAGATAAATTTTTTTTGCATTCATCCATGCCAAAAACTTAGATGTGTTATTTTTTGGCTTACAAACAACATATTCGATGGTAGCATCTTCACCATAGAGCGTGACCAATTACACCACTCGACATTGATATGTGCATTGTATTGTAGAAGCAGATAACATTGTAAGGACAACATACATGTTATCAATTTCAATGTCACCTTTAATAACATGACCATTATCCGCTCTTCTATACAAAGAATAACCTTTTGCATCAAAAGTTGTCTTGTCAACAAACTTCTTTCCAAATTATCATGTACATTTACCCTTCAGCATGCAGGGAGATCTTCTATTTAGTACACCACATGGTCATGAATCATCATTGCTTCTACAATCTTATAAAGATGTGGATCTTGTTTTTGATTTGAAATTTCAACAGATATTATTTTGTCAATATCAAACGGGTGCGGATGCATGTAATTAGGATGCAAAAAACCCAAAATATGGTCATGTGGCAGTCCTCATTTTTGGAGTTCAATTCAATAAATAATTGCAATAAATTCAATAAATAATTGCAATAAATATATAGTATTGGTAAAGTTAATTTAAAGAATTTTCAAACATGAAAACAATAAGTAATTAAATATGAAGTTATTAAATACCTGAATTAATCTTTCCAAATATATTTTCTTGCTTAATTTCTAGTATCAGTTGACCAATCTTATTTTGAAAACTCTACATATCAAGTCTAATCTACAGATTTTAGACCATGTCTTTCAATAGTTCTACTTATTTCTGGCCACTTTTGATTGTAGGTAAAAGTGATGAATAAATCTGAATATCCCACCCAAGAACCAATTGTCATGACATCTTGATAATTGTGAAACTTATAATATGTCCCACCATTAAAACTTGATGGTAGGACAATTCTTTTACCCATTGTTGAAGGATTATTTTTCCCTCTTAGTAATGCTTTTGTATGGTTATTATAAATCACATCAGAGAGTTGTTTCTGATGATTTCTTACATAATACAATTTAGATGACTTTATCATAAAGATTTAAATAATATCGTTGATTGTATATTAGTATTCTGAATAGTAAAAAATGTATGGATTAAAAACAATTATGTAGATTATTGTTATTATATATAATTATTAAATAATTAATTAGAATATAACAAAACTGGTTATATAAATTTTTAATTATCTCTTAAAATATTATATATTACCTTGTAAAATACATCTATTGGTTAAGAAAATGAAAACATGACTTTTTTTTAATTAGATATAAATGATAAAAAAAAATAGAAATATGCTAAATTAATATTTGTTTAATCTTAATTACAAGTTTATAAATAGGGAACAAGTGGAACCCTAACATACCATTGAAATGGAATTCATTCATATAAGTTGCCAAAGGTAAGAGAAAGACATACCTCGTCGCTAATACCGGCACCAAGATTGACAACTTCCTTTTGTAAACTCATCAATACTGTAGAGAGTGGCCACCGAGAGCGAGAACACGATCAACACCGAGTGTGAGTAGGGCTCAAGCTTCAAACAAGCGCGAGTGGGAGTGAGAGTGTGGGCGAGAAGAGGGAGGAGTTGGAGCATCGTGGAAGTGAGAGCTTTAGATCGAGAGTACCAGTGAGAGTGGGCGTGAGAAGAGAGCCCAATTATATATATAAGAAAAACAATGTTGTTTTTTATGAAAACCGACGCTAACATAAAAAATGTTTAACACCGATTTTTTTCATCGCTTAGTTAAGATTGATTTTTCAAAAACCGATGTTAACATTGCTTTGTTGACATTGGTTTTCCAACAAGAGGTAATGACATAATTTTATGTATATAAATGTGACTTTTAAATATTTTTCCACAAATCCCTAGCATGGCATAAAATTGTTGTTGAATTTACCATGCATCATATGGCTAGTAAGTACATTTTCATATTCTAACTAGTATAATTTAATTCAGAATATGAAGTCGCTAGATATTTCAATTTTCAAATATCTTTTGATAGAAGAATAGCATATGAAATTCTGCCAATCAGTGTCCTTAATCTTTATGAAGTTGCAATAGTATGAAGTCGTTAGATATTCCAATTTTCAAATATTCCTTTATTGTTTGCATTGCCATCGTCATAGTCTTTGTTAATTTGCAAGCTATTTATTCAATAATAATTTGAATATATATATATATATATATATATATATATATATATATATATATATA